>NC_134902.1:41028239-41098239 GCF_041734735.1 Babylonia areolata
CATGTGGTATGGATTGTAGTGGTCAGTCTGAACAGTGACATGAGGTATGGACTGTAGTGGTCAGTCTGAAGAGTGACATGCTATGGATTGTAGTGGTCAGTCTGAAGAGTGACATGTGGTATGGATTGTAGTGGTCAGTCTGAACAGTGACATGTGGTATGGACTGTAGTGGTCAGTCTGAAGAGTGACATGTGGTATGGATTGTAGTGGTCAGTCTGAAGAGTGACATGTGGTATGGATTGTAGTGGTCAGTCTGAAGAGTGACATGCTATGGATTGTAGTGGTCAGTCTGAACAGTGACGTGGTATGGATTGTAGTGGTCAGTCTGAACAGTGACATGTGGTATGGATTGTAGTGGTCAGTCTGAACAGTGACATAAGGTATGGACTGTAGTGGTCAGTCTGAAGAGTGACATGTGGTATGGATTGTAGTGGTCAGTCTGAACAGTGACATAAGGTATGGACTGTAGTGGTCAGTCTGAAGAGTGACATGTGGTATGGATTGTAGTGGTCAGTCTGAAGAGTGACATGCTATGGATTGTAGTGGTCAGTCTGAACAGTGACATGTGGTATGGATTGTAGTGATCAGTCTGAACAGTGACATGTGGTATGGATTGTAGTGGTCAGTCTGAACAGTGACATGTGGTATGGATTGTAGTGGTCAGTCTGAAGAGTGACATGTGGTATGGATTGTAGTGGTCAGTCTGAAGAGTGACGTGGTATGGACTGTAGTGGTCAGTCTGAACAGTGACATGTGGTATGGATTGTAGTGGTCAGTCTGAACAGTGACATGTGGTATGGATTGTAGTGGTCAGTCTGAAGAGTGACATGTGGTATGGATTGTAGTGATCAGTCTGAAGAGTGACATGTGGTATGGATTGTAGTGGTCAGTCTGAACAGTGACATGTGGTATGGATTGTAGTGGTCAGTCTGAAGAGTGACATGTGGTATGGATTGTAGTGGTCAGTCTGAACAGTGACATGTGGTATGGATTGTAGTGGTCAGTCTGAACAGTGACGTGGTATGGATTGTAGTGGTCAGTCTGAAGAGTGACATGTGGTATGCATTGTAGTGGTCAGTCTGAAGAGTGACATGTGGTATGGATTGTAGTGGTCAGTCTGAACAGTGACATGGTATGGATTGTAGTGGTCAGTCTGAAGAGTGACATGTGGTATGGATTGTAGTGGTCAGTCTGAACAGTGACATGTGGTATGGATTGTAGTGGTCAGTCTGAACAGTGACATGTGGTATGCATTGTAGTGGTCAGTCTGAAGAGTGACATGTGGTATGGATTGTAGTGGTCAGTCTGAACAGTGACATGGTATGGATTGTAGTGGTCAGTCTGAAGAGTGACATGTGGTATGGATTGTAGTGGTCAGTCTGAACAGTGACATGTGGTATGGATTGTAGTGGTCAGTCTGAACAGTGACATGTGGTATGGATTGTAGTGGTCAGTCTGAAAAGTGACGTGGTATGGATTGTAGTGATCAGTCTGAACAGTGACGTGGTATGGATTGTAGTGGTCAGTCTGAAGAGTGACATGTGGTATGGATTGTAGTGGTCAGTCTGAAGAGTGACATGTGGTATGGACTGTAGTGGTCAGTCTGAAGAGTGACATGTGGTATGGATTGTAGTGGTCAGTCTGAACAGTGACATGTGGTATGGATTGTAGTGGTCAGTCTGAAGAGTGACATGTGGTATGGACTGTAGTGGTCAGTCTGAAGAGTGACATGTGGTATGGATTGTAGTGGTCAGTCTGAACAGTGACATGTGGTATGGATTGTAGTGGTCAGTCTGAAGAGTGACATGTGGTATGGACTGTAGTGGTCAGTCTGAAGAGTGACATGTGGTATGGATTGTAGTGGTCAGTCTGAAGAGTGACATGTGGTATGGACTGTAGTGGTCAGTCAAGAGTGACATTTGGTATGGATTGTAGTGGTCAGTCTGGACAGTGACATTTGGTATGGATTGTAGTGGTCAGTCTGAAGAGTGACGTGGTATGGACTGTAGTGGTCAGTCTGAAGAGTGACATGTGGTATGGATTGTAGTGATCAGTCTGAACAGTGACATAAGGTATGGACTGTAGTGGTCAGTCTGAAGAGTGACATGTGGTATGGATTGTAGTGGTCAGTCTGAAGAGTGACATGTGGTATGGATTGTAGTGATCAGTCTGAACAGTGACATGTGGTATGGATTGTAGTGGTCAGTCTGAAGATTGACGTGGTATGGATTGTAGTGGTCAGTCTGAAGAGTGACATGTGGTATGGATTGTAGTGGTCAGTCTGAAGAGTGACATGTGGTATGGATTGTAGTGGTCAGTCTGAAGAGTGACGTGGTATGGATTGTAGTGGTCAGTCTGAACAGTGACGTGGTATGGATTGTAGTGGTCAGTCTGAAAAGTGACGTGGTATGGATTGTAGTGATCAGTCTGAACAGTGACGTGGTATGGATTGTAGTGGTCAGTCTGAAGAGTGACATGTGGTATGGATTGTAGTGGTCAGTCTGAAGAGTGACATGTGGTATGGATTGTAGTGGTCAGTCTGAACAGTGACATGTGGTATGGATTGTAGTGATCAGTCTGAACAGTGACGTGGTATGGATTGTAGTGGTCAGTCTGAAGAGTGACATGTGGTATGGATTGTAGTGGTCAGTCTGAAGAGTGACATGTGGTATGGATTGTAGTGGTCAGTCTGAAGAGTGACATGTGGTATGGATTGTAGTGGTCAGTCTGAAGATTGACGTGGTATGGATTGTAGTGGTCAGTCTGAAGAGTGACATGTGGTATGGATTGTAGTGGTCAGTCTGAAGAGTGACATGTGGTATGGATTGTAGTGGTCAGTCTGAAGAGTGACATGTGGTATGGATTGTAGTGGTCAGTCTGAAGAGTGACATGTGGTATGGATTGTAGTGGTCAGTCTGAAGATTGACATGTGGTATGGATTGTAGTGGTCAGTCTGAACAGTGACATGTGGTATGGACTGTAGTGGTCAGTCTGAAGAGTGACATGTGGTATGGATTGTAGTGGTCAGTCTGAACAGTGACATGGTATGGATTGTAGTGGTCAGTCTGAAGAGTGACATGTGGTATGGATTGTAGTGGTCAGTCTGAAGAGTGACATGTGGTATGGATTGTAGTGGTCAGTCTGAAGAGTGACGTGTGGCATGGATTGTAGTGGTCAGTCTGAAGAGTGACGTGGTATGGATTGTAGTGGTCAGTCTGAAGAGTGACATGTGGTATGGATTGTAGTGGTCAGTCTGAACAGTGACATGGTATGGATTGTAGTGGTCAGTCTGAAGAGTGACATGTGGTATGGATTGTAGTGGTCAGAATTAACAGTGACATGTGGTATGGATTGTAGTGGTCAGTCTGAACAGTGACGTGGTATGGATTGTAGTGGTCAGTCTGAAGAGTGACATGTGGTATGGATTGTAGTGGTCAGTCTGAAGAGTGACATGGTATGGATTGTAGTGGTCAGTCTGAAGAGTGACATGTGGTATGGATTGTACTGGTCAGTCTGAACAGTGACATGTGGTATGGATTGTAGTGGTCAGTCTGAAGAGTGACGTGTGGCATGGATTGTAGTGGTCAGTCTGAAGAGTGACGTGGTATGGATTGTACTGGTCAGTCTGAAGAGTGACGTGGTATGGATTGTAGTGGTCAGTCTGAAGAGTGACGTGTGGCATGGATTGTAGTGGTCAGTCTGAACAGTGACGTGTGGTATGGATTGTAGTGGTCAGTCTGAACAGTGACGTAGTATCTATTGTAGTGGTCAGTCTGAACAGTGACATGTGGTATGGATTGTAGTGGTCAGTCTGAACAGTGACATGTGGTATGGATTGTAGTGGTCAGTCTGAACAGTGACGTGGTATGGATTGTAGTGGTCAGTCTGAACAGTGACATGTGGTATGGATTGTAGTGGTCAGTCTGAAGAGTGACGTGTGGCATGGATTGTAGTGGTCAGTCTGAACAGTGACGTGGTATGGATTGTACTGGTCAGTCTGAAGAGTGACGTGGTATGGATTGTAGTGGTCAGTCTGAAGAGTGACGTGTGGCATGGATTGTAGTGGTCAGTCTGAAGAGTGACATGTGGTATGGATTGTAGTGGTCAGTCTGAAGAGTGACATGTGGTATGGATTGTAGTGGTCAGTCTGAAGAGTGACATGTGGTATGGATTGTAGTGGTCAGTCTGAAGATTGACGTGGTATGGATTGTAGTGGTCAGTCTGAAGAGTGACGTGGTATGGATTGTAGTGGTCAGTCTGAAGAGTGACATGTGGTATGGATTGTAGTGGTCAGTCTGAACAGTGACATGGTATGGATTGTAGTGGTCAGTCTGAAGAGTGACATGTGGTATGGATTGTAGTGGTCAGTGTGAAGAGTGACATGTGGTATGGATTGTAGTGGTCAGTCTGAAGAGTGACGTGTGGCATGGATTGTAGTGGTCAGTCTGAAGAGTGACGTGGTATGGATTGTAGTGGTCAGTCTGAAGAGTGACATGTGGTATGGATTGTAGTGGTCAGTCTGAACAGTGACATGGTATGGATTGTAGTGGTCAGTCTGAAGAGTGACATGTGGTATGGATTGTAGTGGTCAGAATTAACAGTGACATGTGGTATGGATTGTAGTGGTCAGTCTGAACAGTGACGTGGTATGGATTGTAGTGGTCAGTCTGAAGAGTGACATGTGGTATGGATTGTAGTGGTCAGTCTGAAGAGTGACATGGTATGGATTGTAGTGGTCAGTCTGAAGAGTGACATGTGGTATGGATTGTACTGGTCAGTCTGAACAGTGACATGTGGTATGGATTGTAGTGGTCAGTCTGAAGAGTGACGTGTGGCATGGATTGTAGTGGTCAGTCTGAAGAGTGACGTGGTATGGATTGTACTGGTCAGTCTGAAGAGTGACGTGGTATGGATTGTAGTGGTCAGTCTGAAGAGTGACGTGTGGCATGGATTGTAGTGGTCAGTCTGAACAGTGACGTGTGGTATAGATTGTAGTGGTCAGTCTGAACAGTGACGTGGTATGGATTGTAGTGGTCAGTCTGAACAGTGACATGTGGTATGGATTGTAGTGGTCAGTCTGAACAGTGACATGTGGTATGGATTGTAGTGGTCAGTCTGAACAGTGACGTGGTATGGATTGTAGTGGTCAGTCTGAACAGTGACATGTGGTATGGATTGTAGTGGTCAGTCTGAAGAGTGACGTGTGGCATGGATTGTAGTGGTCAGTCTGAACAGTGACGTGGTATGGATTGTACTGGTCAGTCTGAAGAGTGACGTGGTATGGATTGTAGTGGTCAGTCTGAAGAGTGACGTGTGGCATGGATTGTAGTGGTCAGTCTGAACAGTGACGTGTGGTATGGATTGTAGTGGTCAGTCTGAACAGTGACGTGGTATGGATTGTAGTGGTTAGTCTGAACAGTGACATGTGGTATGGATTGTAGTGGTCAGTCTGAAGAGTGACGTGTGGCATGGATTGTAGTGGTCAGTCTGAACAGTGACGTGGTATGGATTGTACTGGTCAGTCTGAAGAGTGACGTGGTATGGATTGTAGTGGTCAGTCTGAAGAGTGACGTGTGGCATGGATTGTAGTGGTCAGTCTGAACAGTGACGTGTGGTATGGATTGTAGTGGTCAGTCTGAACAGTGACGTGGTATGGATTGTAGTGGTCAGTCTGAAGAGTGACGTGTGGTATGGATTGTAGTGGTCAGTCTGAACAGTGACATGTGGTATGGATTGTAGTGGTCAGTCTGAAGAGTGACGTGTGGCATGGATTGTAGTGGTCAGTCTGAACAGTGACGTGTGGTATGGATTGTAGTGGTCAGTCTGAACAGTGACGTGGTATGGATTGTAGTGGTCAGTCAGAAAAAAACAATGGACAGACAAAATTGCAGAATGGACAGGAAACCATTAGTAGAGACCCAGGCTTTGACAACACAACTTCACACCTGGAGGAATCTGGTGAAGAGTTCTGTGAGGCGCCGGAACAACTCTTCACATTGGCAAGGAAGAATAAGGAGACAAAGGAGTCTGAATTTTGATAAATTGAATCACAGCAACAAAAAAACAAACAAACAGTTTGTTTAAGCTTGTAACGCATCTGAAATTGATCAGATTGTGATTTTTAAATATGGTTGTTTATACCGTTTTCACCAGGTCAAACATATTGTAAAGCGGTCAATGCAATCCTAACTTGGTATGCAAATTTCTACAACACTATTTTCGTGAACGTAGTGGTAGATTCTCTCTTGCCTTTCTCTTCATTTTTTGCATCCTCCTCTTTCCCCCTGTCTGTCCATTTCTCCGTTTTAGTGTACATTAGTGAGTAAGACTGTTAAATGATAGAAATGAAAGACCCTTGACTTTGCTGTATTTTGTGACATTTAAGTAACGTTCTCAAATCATTTGATTTGATTAATTTTCTGTGTTTTGACTGATTTTGCTATAAAAAAAGAGAGCCTTCATTACAATGAGACACAAAGGCATCGTGAGAGTTGTCTCTGGCATTATTGCCCTGACACTTGAAATTCACAACTGTCTCCTTTTATTTCTCTCACCTTCACACTGGTTTATCGGAGTCCAGACGGCGTCAGCAGAGCAGGAAGTGAATTGAGCCCCTGTGTTCCTGAATCCTTTACTGCACATGATACTGCACCACGCTGGGTAACTGTGGCCGTTATGACACTCCACAGACCCTCCAGCCACTGCTCCGGGATCTCCGCAGGACACAGCTGTAACCCACACATCATATAGTCTGCACTGTTCAGCAATGGACATTTTCACTGAATGCATACACACACGTGGTCTGCAGTGTTCAGTAATGTACACTTCCACTAAATACAACACACACACACACACACACACACACACACACACCAAGCTGCAGTGTTCAGTAATGTACAGTTCCACTAAATACAATACACACACACACACACACACACACACACACACACACACACACACACACACCAAGCTGCAGTGTTCAGTAATGTACAGTTCCACTAAATACAATACACACACACACACACACACACACACACACACACACACCAAGCTGCAGTGTTCAGTAACGTACAGTTCCACTAAATACAATACACACACCAAGCTGCAATGTTCAGTAATGTACAGTTCCACTAAATACAATACACACACCAAGCTGCAATGTTCAGTAATGTACAGTTCCACTAAATACAATACACACACACCAAGCTGTAGTGTTTAGTAATGTACAGTTCCACTAAATACAATACACACACACCAAGCTGTAGTGTTTAGTAATGTACAGTTCCACTAAATACAATACACACACACCAAGCTGTAGTGTTTAGTAATGTACAGTTCCACTAAATACAATACACACACACCAAGCTGTAGTGTTTAGTAATGTACAGTTCCACTAAATACAATACACACACACCAAGCTGTAGTGTTTAGTAATGTACAGTTCCACTAAATACAATACACACACCAAGCTGTAGTGTTTAGTAATGTACAGTTCCACTAAATGCAATACACACACCATGCTGCAGTGTTCAGTAATGTACAGTTCCACTAAATACAATACACACACACCAAGCTGTAGTGTTTAGTAATGTACAGTTCCACTAAATGCAATACACACACCATGCTGCAGTGTTCAGTAATGTACAGTTCCACTAAATACAATACACACACCAAGCTGCAGTGTTTAGTAATGTACAGTTCCACTAAATGCAATACACACACACACCAAGCTGTAGTGTTTAGTAATGTACAGTTCCACTAAATACAATGTAGCCGGTTGGGCAGGGTTCTTTCACCACGTCAGCACCAGTTTTCGTCAAGGCTTTACACAGGACAAGACGGGGAACATATCGGGACTTGGGTAAAGGGAACAGGAGAGCGGGGGGTTAAAGGGCAAGGGACTGTCCTCGTGAAAGGCGGGAAATAAATAAATAAATGAATGATTACCCCTATCAGGTTGACAGAGGCCCGCACACACACTGCTGTTGCCTGTTCTCTTTTAAAGCTAACTGAGAACTGATGGTATTGGTTCTACAAGGAAAGGGTAGGAGAACTCACTTCGTAAAAACATATCAAGATGCAGCACATCCACCCTACATCATTATTATTTTGCACGTGAAGTTATGATGCTAAAGCTAACACGGGTCATAAACATGCACTCTCTCTCTCTCTCTCTCTCTCTCTCTCTCTCTCTCTCTGCGGGGCAAAGAGAACAATTTCACCCTGTTACAACAACACACACACACCAAGCTGCAATGTTCAGTAATGTACAGTTTCACTAAATACAATACACACACCAAGCTGCAATGTTCAGTAATGTATAGTTCCACTAAATACAATACACACACCAAGCTGCAATGTTCAGTAATGTATAGTTCCACTAAATACAACACACACACACACACACACACACACACACACACACACACACACACCAAGGTGCAGTGTTCATTTATGTACAGTTCCACTAAATACAATACACACACCAAGCTGTAGTGTTCAGTGATGTACAGTTCCACTAAATACAACACACACACACACACACACACACACACACACACACACACACACAAACACACACACACACACCAAGCTGCAATGTTCAGTAATGTATAGTTCCAGTAAATACAACACACACAAACGAATCTGCTGTGTTCAGTAATGTACAGTTCCACTAAATGCAATACACACACACACCAAGCTGCAGTGTTCAGTAATGTACAGTTCCACTAAATACAATACACACACACCAAGCTGTAGTGTTTAGTAATGTACAGTTCCACTAAATGCAATACACAAACCAAGCTGTAGTGTTTAGTAATGTACAGTTCCACTAAATGCAATACACACACCATGCTGCAGTGTTCAGTAATGTACAGTTCCACTAAATGCAATACACACATCAAGCTGCAGTGTTCAGTAATGTACAGTTCCACTAAATACAATACACACACCAAGCTGCAATGTTCAGTAATGTACAGTTCCACTAAATGCAATACACACACCAAGCTGTAGTGTTCAGTAATGTACAGTTCCACTAAATGCAATACACACATCAAGCTGCAGTGTTCAGTAATGTACAGTTCCACTAAATACAATACACACACCAAGCTGCAATGTTCAGTAATGTACAGTTCCACTAAATGCAATACACACACCAAGCTGTAGTGTTTAGTAATGTACAGTTCCACTAAATACAATACACACAAACGAATCTGCTGTGTTCAGTAATGTACAGTTCCACTAAATGCAATACACACACCAAGCTGTAGTGTTTAGTAATGTACAGTTCCACTAAATACAATACACACACCAAGCTGCAGTGTTCAGTAATGTACAGTTCCACTAAATACAATACACACACACGAAGCTGCAGTGTTCAGTAATGTATAGTTCCACTAAATACAACACACACAAACGAATCTGCTGTGTTCAGTAATGTACAGTTCCACTAAATACAATACACACACACCAAGCTGCAGTGTTCAGCAATGTACAGTTCCACTAAATACAATACACACACCAAGCTGCAATGTTCAGTAATGTACAGTTCCACTAAATACAACACACACACACCAAGGTGCAGTGTTCATTTATGTACAGTTCCACTAAATACAATACACACACACCAAGCTGCAATGTTCAGTAATGTGCAGTTCCACTAAACATAATACACACACAAAGCTGCAGTGTTTAGTAATGTACAGTTCCACTAAATACAATACACACACACCAAGATGCAGTGTTTAGTAATGTACAGTTCCACTAAATACAATACACACACACACACACCAAGATATAGTGTTCAGTAATGTGGTGGTGTGTGTCCATCGAGGGTGGTGGTGGGGTGGGGGGGAGGATGCTCATGAATCTATCTGTGAATGCGCAGATGGCTGAATAGTCCAATCTGCGCACGAAATGTTCGCTGACAGTTGGAGCAGACAAAGACAGGCATACCATTGTCAGGGAGCTTGTTTGCCCGTGACTTTCTGGCCTGCCTCTTCTGAACAGCTGCAGCAGTCCGGCTGGCCTCGCACAACTTTGCAAGCACCTCTGTGTCTGGGGTCTTGTCTTGCCACTTGATGTTCAGTAGCTTCCTGAGGCATGTTGTGTGGAAGTGGTTCAGCTTCTTGGCATGTCGTTGGTACACTGTCCAAGTTTCGCAGGCGTACAGTAGTGTGGGGAGAACTACTGCTCTGTAGACCTTTAGCTTGGTCTCAAGACTAATGCCTCTTCTGTTCCAGACATTTGCACTGAGTCTACCAAAAGTTGCGCTTGCTCTTGCAATCCTGACGTTCACTTCATCGTCGATGGTCGCATTTCGTGACAGTGTGCTGCCAAGGTATGTGAACCGCTCCACCGCACTGAGTCTCTGACTGTTGACAGTGATGTTGGGCTCAACGTAGGGTTTCCCTGGGGCTGGCTGATGGAGAACTTCAGTTTTCCTCGTGCTGATGGTAAGGCCGAAGTTCCTGCTGGCAGTGGCAAACTTGTCAACGCTGAGTTGCATGTCAGCTTCAGATCCAGCGTTGAGGGCACAATCATCAGCAAACAAAAAGCCTCTGATGATGTCTGTCATGACCTTCGTTTTTGCTTGAAGCGTTCTGAGGTTAAACAACTTACCATCTGTTCGGTACTTTAGGCCGATTCCAACATCGCCATCTCTGATGGCATCAGTAAGCATTGCAGAGAACATGAGGCTGAACAGCGTTGGAGCCAGGACACAGCCTTGCTTGACACCATTTGTGACAGCAAAAGGAGCAGATGTTTCGCCTTTGTCCTGGACTCGAGCCTGCATGCCTTCATGGAATTGGCTGACCAAGGAAATAAATTTCCGAGGGCATCCGTACTTGGCCATGATCTTCCACAGTCCCTCTCTACTCACGGTGTCGAAGGCCTTAGTGAGGTCGACATAGGTGGAGAACAGATCAGCATTTTGCTCCTGACATTTCTCTTGCAGCTGCCTTGCAGCAAACACCATGTCGGTGGTTCCGCGCTCTTTCCGGAATCCACATTGGCTCTCAGGCAAATGACCTTGGTCAAGGTGTGCTGTGAGGCGGTTTAGTAGGATCCTGGCAAGTATCTTGCCTGCGATGGACAGCAAGGAAATGCCCCGATGGTTATCACAGGCTTGCCGGTTCCCCTTTCGCTTGTACAAGTGAATGATAGATGCATCTTTGAAATCCTGGGGGATCGTCTCTTCTTTCCACATGAGTGAGTACAGCTGATGGAGCTTCTCAGTCAGCACAGTGCCTCCATCCTTGTAGACCTCTGCTGGTATGGAGTCTGAGCCAGGTGCTTTGCCACTGGATAGCAGACGGATTGCTTTCTGGGTCTCAAGAGGTGTTGGCGGATCGTCCAGTGCTTCGTTGGTGGGGACTTGTGGGAGACGGTCTATGGCTTCATCATTTATGGAGGAAGGGCGATTTAAGACACTGTTGAAGTGCTCAGCCCAGCGTTCGAGAATTTTCTCCTTCTCGGTGATCAAGGTATTCCCATCTGCACTGAGGAGGGGGGATGATCCTGAGGATGTGGGGCCGTAGACTTCTTTTAAGGCATCATAGAACCTCTTCATATCGTGCCTGTCAGCATATCCCTGGATCTCATCAGCTTTGTCACTCAGCCACTTATCCTGCATCTGGCGTAACTTTTGCTGAACAGTCCTGCGGATGGCATCGTACACATCCTTTTTTGATGTGGACTTTGGGTTGCTCAGGTAGGTTTGATGCAGACGGCGTTTCTCATCCAGAAGCTGCTTGATTTCATCACAGTTTTCATCAAACCAGTCTTTGTGCTTTCTGGACATGGGTCCCAGGGTCTCTGAAGCTGTACTATAGATCAGCTCACGCAGGGTCCTCCAGTCAGACTCCACGTTCTGGTTGTCCAGAGAGGCGGATTCCAGACGATCTTCCAGCAGCTCCACAAAGGACTGTTTGATGGTGATGTTTTTCAGCTTAGCGATGTTGAGCCGTTTTGGAGCCTTCTGGCCTTGGGGGCGTCTCTTGGGCTGGATTCGAATATTCAGCTTCGAGACTACAAGGCGATGGTCTGTCCAACACTCGGCGCCGCACATGGTCTTTGTTACACGTACATCTTGCCTATCCCTTTTCCTGACGATGACATAATCGATGAGATGCCAATGCTTTGAGCGAGGGTGCATCCATGACGTCCTGTTACGGGTAGGGAGGCAGAAAACTGTGTTGGTTATCAGCAGTTCGTGCTCTGCACAAGTCTGAAGCAAAAGCAATCCATTTGGGTTGCAGTGGCCCACACCGTGCTTTCCAATCACTCCATCCCAGGAGATGTAGTCAGAGCAAACTCTAGCATTGAAGTCCCCAAGAATGATGAGCTTGTCTGCTTTAGGGATAGCAGCAATGACAGAGTGAAGGTCCTCGTAGAACTTCGCCTTCACTTCATCCGGGTTGGTCATGGTTGGGGCGTAGGCACTGACAATGGTGAGGTGCTTCTGGCCAGATGCCAGTGGGAGTTTCATGGTCATAAGCCTATCGTTGACTCCCTTTGGGATTCCAGCTAGCTTGCTGACAAGTGCTGTTTTTACTGCAAAACCAACGCCAGCCTCACGTCGCTCTTCGCTTCCTCGTCCACTCCAGAAGAAGGTGTAACCAGATCCCCGTTCACAGAGCTCGCCTTCACCTGCAAGCCGAGTCTCACTCAAGGCTGCGATGTCAATGTTGTATCTGGCGAGTTCGGATGCAACTAGTGCCGTTCTCCTTTGGGGTCTGTCCACGTTATCTCTGTCCAGGAGAGTCCTTATGTTCCAAGCACCAATGGTGAGAGGAACAATTCTTTTTTTTTTTTTCTTTTCTTTCTTGTTGTTTCGACCGCTGATGTAGGGTCCCCGCCAGCCGCGGTATGCTGGCCAGGGTGATATGGAGCAGGCAATTTTTAGGGCACCTTTTCTAGCCCCTTCCTCATGCCAGGGAGGTGAGCAGTGCATTCCTAAAGAGGGCTGCTCAGACGCTCAGACGGCTGCCAAGCTCCATCGCTGCTCCTGTCGACGAAGAACGACCCTATGGCCTGAGCCGCCTGCGTGCAGGTCTGTGACTGCGACTGCCAGTGTACCCACACCTGTCGTTTCGTCGCTCGCCTGTCGCCACAGGACTTGGGGGTGATGAAATGATGAAGGATGAAAGGTCATTTTGGATGACTGATGACTTGCGCGATGAGTTTGTTTAAAGTGAAGAGGAGTTGCGCAACGTCAACCTCACTCTCTCGTCCGGGTCCACCAATTTCCAGTGGCAAGACTAAGTCGAGACGACTGGAGGATGAGCACGGATGCAGTGGATGACCAAGATATCCTTTCGGTGTCTCATCTTGCTCTCTGCACACCACAGTGCGTTGCTGTAACCGCCTTCCTCTCCGTTGAACCGATAGGTTTCTTCCGCAGATTCTGCCGGATCCAGACTTCGCATGCATGGGTAGACACACCCCGGGGACCAACTGCGTGTGGCATGCACACAGCACAGTGGAGCTAGATGGCCGTCGGTGGCTCTCCTGAGCCAACGCCCTTTTATGGATCTCCATAAGGGTGTCTAGCCACCCGCCTCACCAGTCCCGGAAGGGAGCGGTGGGAGTGCCGGTTTAGTCGCCGGCAACCCGACCCTGAACAGGTTGTACTGGATTACAGGTTACCAGTAGCAGATCTAATGACCTGAGCTGTACAGTTCCACTAAATGCAATACACAGACCAAGCTATAGTGTTCAGTAATGTGCAGTTCCACTAAACGTAATACACACACAAAGCTGCAGTGTTTAGTAATGTACAGTTCCACTAAATACAATACACACACACCAAGATGCAGTGTTTAGTCATGTACAGTTCCACTAAATGCAATATACACACACACCAAGCTGTAGTGTTCGGTAATGTATAGTTCCACTAAATGCAATACACTGACCAAGCTGTAGTGTTCAGTAATGTATAGTTCCACTAAATGCAATACACTGACCAAGCTGTAGTGTTCAGTAATGTATAGTTCCACTAAATGCAATACGCACACCAAGCTGCAGTGTTTAGTAATGTGATGATGATGGAGTCTCCCGTCGGACCAACGGATGAGTAGGCAGGCAGGCTTATCTGTCAGTGTGTGTCCTCATATGGGAGAAGAGGCCGATTCTGGATGCGCAGCACTTCCCATAGGTGTTGCAAGGGAAAACGTCTTCAGAAGTTGAGCCCTGCTTCCTTCGCTCACGCTTCTCCTTAATGGCCAGTGTTCTCTTGTTTTCAAATGTCTTCATGCCACTAGAGCACTGCATCCTCCAGCGACAGCAGTCAAGGGCATCAGTTTCCCAGGAAGCGATGTCTATGTCACAGGCTTTGAGGTTTGTCTTCAAGGTGTCTTTGAAGCGCTTGCAGGGTCTTTGAAGTTTGTGGTGGCCTTCCTTCAGCTGGCCATACAAAAGCATCTTCGGGATCCTGCTGTCTGTCATGCGGAAAACGTGTCCTGTCCAGCGTAGCTGGCACTGGATCAGCAGGCTTTCGATGCTGGGCAGGCTGCTCCTCTCTAGGACCTGGAGGTTGGAGACCCTGTCTTGCCACTTTATGCCAAGGATCTTTAGTAGGCATCTGTGGTGAAACTGCTCAAGTTGTTGAATGTGACGGCGATACGTCGTCCATGTTTCACAGCAGTACAACGTCAGCACAACAGCTCTGTAGGTTTTAATTTTGGTACTGGGCCTGATACCTTTGTTGTTCCACAGCCTGTTGCTGAGTCTGCCAAAGGTTGATCTGGCCTTGGCGACGTGCAGTGTCACTTCTCCATCAAGGGCTCCATTGCTGCATAGGGTGCTGCCCAGGTAGTAAAACTTGTCGACTGACTTGATCCCTGTGTCATCGATCTTGATTGCAGGTCGGGCGGGAGGCAATGGCGTTCTGTGAGCTAGCTGCTTGGTACATGGACTCTGTCTCCCTGAGGCTGATGGTGAGTCCAAACCGCCTGTAGGAGGTTGATAACCTGTCCATAATGAACTGCATGTCCTCATGGGTGAGTGCAGCAAGCGCGCAGTCATCTGTGAAGAGGAACTATCTCAACAGTGCCTAAAACACCCTGGACCTGGCGTGGAGTCGCCGTAAGATGAAAAGTTTGCCATCTGTGCAAAACTGAATATAGATGCCCCGGTCACAGTCTTGGAAGGCGTCAATCAGCATGGCAGAGAAGAGAATGGAGAACAGTGTGGGTGCCAGGACGCAGCCCTGCTTCACTGCATTTACCACAGGGAACGGATCCGACATGTCAGTATTTTCCTGTGCTTTCGCCTGCATGCCATTATGGAATGACACAATCAGCTGGATTAGGTTCTCTTGGCAGCCAAACTTTAGGAGGATCTTCCACAGACCACAGCGGTTCACAGTGTCAAAGGCCTTAGTCAAGTCTACAAAGACCATGTGGAGCTCCTTGCTCTCCTCACGGCACTTCTCTTGCATCTGGCGTACGGCAAACACCATGTCACATGTTCCCCTGCCTGAGCGGAAGCCGCACTGTGCTTCAGGGATGACTGTGTTGGAGACATGGTTAACCAGTCTGTTCAGTACGATGTGGGCGAAGATCTTGCCGGCGATGCAGAGAGAGATTCCACAGTGGTTATTGCAGGATGTTTTGTCTCCCTTCCGTTTGTAGATGTGGACAATTGAAGCATCCTTGAAATCCTGGGGGACCTCCCCTCTCTCCCAGATAGACTGGAACAGGGCGGTCAGCTTATCTGTCAGCACCTCGCCTCCATACTTTTAGATGTCAGCCTGGATTCCATCCGCTCTTGGTGCTTTTCCTGACATTGTCAACTTCAGGGCCTTCCGGGTCTCAGCCTTAGTGGGAGGGGCAGCTAGCGAGTCATTGACTGGTAGCTGTGGGAGGGCTGCAATTACCTCGTCAGATACAGATGAGTCCCTGTTGAGGAGGGTGTTGAGTACTCTGCCCAGCGAGCAAGGATGTCTTTCTTGTCTGTCAGGAGGATGGTCTGGTCCAAGGCTCGGACAGGGGTTGATCATGTGACTCTCGGCCCATACACAGCTCAAAGACCATTATGGAAGGTCTTCATGTCATGAACATCAGCAGCGGACTGAAGCTCTTCAGACTTTCTCTCCCACCAGGTGTTCTTCATCTCACGCAGCCTCTTCTATACGAGTTGCTTGATTTGCAAGAACTGGTTCTTCTTCCCCTGGCAGTCTTTATCAGAAATGTGATCCTGATGCTGTATATGCAGTGTGTTCAGGAGCTTGGAGATTCCAGAGTCGTTCTCGTCAAACCAGTCTTTGTGGTTCCTCTGTACAAAGCCAAGTGTCAGCTGCTGCTGTGTACACAGCATCTCTAAAGGTGCTCCATACCTCTTCTACATCAGTTAATCCTCTGCTGGTATGGAGTCTGAGCCAGGTGCTTTGCCACTGGATAGCAGACAGATTGCTTTCTGGGTTTCAAGAAGTGTTAGCAGATCGTCCAGTGCTTCATTGATGGGGACTTGTGGGAGACGGTTTAGGGCTTCATCATTTATGGAGGAAGGGCTATTTAAGACCTTGTCGAGGTGCTCCATACTGTGCTCTAGACGTTTGAAAACAAGAGAACGTTGGCCATTCAGGAGAAGCGTGAGCGAAGGAAGCAGGGCTCAACTTCTGGAGACGTTTTCCCTTGCAACACCTGTGGGAAGTGCTGCGCATCCAGAATCGCCCTCTTCTCCTATATGAGGACACACAGAGATAAGCCTGCCTACCTGCTCATCCGTCGGTCCAACGGGAAACTCCATACCTTTTAAAGGAAGGTCAGTTTGAACAGCAAGTGACAACTGTTTCGCATTCTGTAGTGCTCATCGGACTTGCTACCCACTCTGGACTGCAAACTAGAGAGAAATCACTACTAAAAGAAAGAGAATTTCCCAATTGCTCGGCAGGGACCTCTTTTCAACAGAAGAAATGTCTCTAAAAAACCAACATAGCAGAACATGCAAAGTTAAAACCAGGAATATGGATAAAACAGACTTTCAAACATTGTCTTAAAAACTGCATACAGAAGATTACGAGACACGGCTTGTGGGGGCCAGTATCAAGGGATCAAAATCCAAAGGAGACAAAAATAAACACTTGTTAGTCAATCCCAAGAATAAAAACTGGACACTGCACCATGACCTGTTCGGCTCACTGGATGATGCAAGGTACGCCATTACAGATCAAAATTGACCATAAATCCAGGCCCAGATGTCTTCCAATTGCTCTGCAGTATCTATCTATCTATCTATCTATATTAGAGAGAGAGAGTGAGAGAGATGTGTGTGTGTGTGTGTGTGTGTGTGTGTGTGTGTGTGTGTGTGTGTGTTAAATCTTAATGTTGGTATTTTCTTGACAACTATAAGTGCCATAGATAATTACCCTGGTAGGCTGGTAGGTATGATTAAAACCTTAAAAGCCATCCCCATTATGATGAATTGTAAACAGAATGAGAAGAAATAGGTGAAAGCATTATTTGGCAAAATAGAAAAAGCTAGTTATAGACCATAATATGCATTCACTTTTAATCAAACATGGTCTTGTGACTTGGTTACGGGTATAGCATGATCCCTAATCCCTATATAAAATCAAAATCAGATAAGATAAGAATAACTTTAATATCTCAAATTAGAGTAATCTGGTCAGGTGCATTATCACAACACTGACAAGTACACAACGTGGAAACCATGACTGTGAAAAAAGCACTTTTTAAAAATAAAATAAAAACCACAGCTATTAAGAATATAACGAAGACACAAGTGTAAAAATATTACATACACCATTTCATACATTCATTCCACACATTGCAGGTAATATTTTAAATGTAAAAGCAGAAAGAATTAATAAAAATTACTGTGAATATAATTATGAGCATAACATACTATATTGCACACTGATTACAGATAAGGTAAGATTAGATAAGAATAACTTTATTATATCACAAGAAATACTGCGTGAGGTGTGACAAAACACAACCAGACAATCAGCCAACACACACACACACACACACACACACACACACACACACACACACACACACGGAAACAACACTGAACGTTACTTGATTAAACAGGAGTAATGAACATACCAGTTTTCAAATAAAAGCATATTCACTTTCAAAACATTTGAATTACAGGCTGTGGCTGTAAGCAGGCTCAGCCAGGTGGGAAAACGACCAGTCATCACCTGCAGTGACTATATGCAAGTTAAGCCGACTGCATTGACGCAAGCGTGGACTGTGAAGCGAATCGTCCCCAATCAGGCTAAATCTGATTAGAATTGTGTTTGTTTCAAGGTGTTCAATGATAGATTTCTAAATCTATATAGGCACTGATAACAGAAAAATCAACCGTTCAAAGCGCATCAGAACGACCCAAGGCACAAGCTAAGAAAATGCCCTTGCTAACGCAAAAAGAAAGATACAGAAGAAACTTTACGAGATGCAGACAGCTGGTTTAGCAAGAAGGCGGATGAAATCCTGCGCTACGCAGACAGCCACTACACAAAGCGCTTCTAAGATCCGCTTAAAGCTGTATACGGACCCCAGTCCTCCGGCTCCTCACCCCTCCTCAATGCAGATGGGATGCAGCTACTGGAGTGGTGGGCTGAGCACTTCAATAACCTCAACGAGGCCTCACCTCAAGGGCTCGCCTGCCCCAGGTAGAGATCAACAAGGACCTCGACGCCCTCCCCACAAAAGATGAAGTCAGGAAGGCAGTGAAGCATCTCTCCTGTGGCAAAGAGCCAGGATCTGATGCAATACCTGCTGAGGTATACAAAGCAGGAGGCCCTGCCATGATGCAAAAGCTGACCGAACTCTTTCAGTCCATGTGGAACGAGGGACAAATCCCACAAGACTGCGAAGAAGGAATCCACATCAGGTACAGGACTGACGGCAGGTTGTTCAACCTCAGGTGTCTGCAGGCTGTTACAAAGGTGAAAGAGACTGTCATCAGAGACTTCGTGTTTGATGATGACTGCATACTCAACACCAGCAATGAGCAGAAGATGCAGTGTGAAATCGACTGCTTCTCACAAGCCTTTGACAGACCAAAGTTATGTAGCAGCCTGCCCCAGAGAAGTCATACCAGGAGCCGTGTATCACAGTGAAGTGGCAGAACCTCCAAGTAGTTGACAACTTCACCTACCTGTGCAACACGCATAGACGCTGAGGTAAACAACAGGATCGCCAAAACCAGCGCCACCTTTGGGAGACTCGGTGCAAATGTCTGGGAAGAGAGGAGTCAGCCCTACCACCAAGCTGAAGGTCTACTGTGCAGTGGTCCTTACCATCCTCCTTTACGCCAGCAAGACCTGCACTGTCTACAGCAGACACGCCAAACAGCTCAACCGCTTCCACCTGAGCTGTCTCTGCAGACTCCTCCACATCAGGTGGCAGGACAAATTCCTGGAACAAGCTGGCCTCTGCAGCGCCTACATCCTCCTGCAAAAAGCCCAAGCCAGGTGGGCTGGACATGCCTAAGCACCTGCTGTGCGGAGAACTATGTTCAGTTGGAGGGCAGAAGAAACGCCAAAAAAACTGCGTCAAAGTGTCCTTCAAAGACCTGGGCGTCAACATCACTACAGGAACCTGTGCAGCTGAAGCCAGGCACATCACTGATGTGCAACGAAAGCGTGCTGTGCGCAAGGCCCGAGCAGCATCCACCGCCACGACAGCACCCATTCACTTGTGCCCCACATGTGGGCGAGACTTCAGGGCCCGGATTGGCCTCATCAGTCGTCTACAGACCCACAGCCACCAATCTTCCATCGATTCCGAAGGACGAACATAGTGTGTGTCTGTGTGTCTGTGTGTGTGAATAAACCTGTGGCTCACCAGTTGATAATAGTGCACAAACATTTGGGAAGTAAAGGAAATTTTAGATTTGATGAGTTATTATTCAGCACAGACTTACCCTTATGCAATATTGTTAGTGTTGATGTATAGTTGGATTTTACCACGCGTAAAGAGACTTACGTGAACAGGTGGGGAAAGGGTGACTCCATCTTTTATCTTTCTGGCAGGTGAGTGTTCTGCTCCCTGTGAGGATGTAGCCCTTGTGGCAGGAGAAGTCACACTGGGAGCCAAACTGGTTCTCCTCTGGGGCTCCACTGCAGAGAGGACGTTGTCCGTTTCTTGGTCTTCGCGCATATGAGCATCGTACCACTGGAATTTGTCAGTCAGATGCAGTCATGAACAAGCGACATCTCTCTCTCTCTCTCTCTCTCTCTCTATATATATATATATATATATATATATATATATACACACATACATATATCTCAAAGACAGAACTGACAAACATATACAAAAACCATGGTGTCTATTTCATTCATACCACATCAGGAAAGCGTTCCAACTCCCAAGAAAGAAGGGAACCAAGCAGAAGCCAGCAAAATGCAAGCTGTTTCACTGAAGTGTGAAGTTCCTGGGTCACACTGTGTCAGCTGATGGTTACAAAATGCAAGCTGTTTCGCTGAAGTGTGAAGTTCCTGGTCACATTGTGTCAGCTGATGGTTACAAAATGCAAGCTGTTTCGCTGAAGTGTGAAGTTCCTGGGTCACACTGTGTCAGCTGATGGTTACAAAATTGACAAAAGCAGACAAAGAGGCAGTAGAAGCTCTGAGAAACCAGCGTCCACAAACGACTGGTGAGGTCAAGCGTCTTTTGGGATTTGGGGGCTACTTCAGAAAGTACATTGCTGATTTCTTCTGACGGGCCAGAAAACTCTTCCAGCTGCTCCAGGTGAAAGGAAAAGTAACGGCCAAGAAGAATGGGCAGGTGTCACTGAAAACACCTGACACTTGGACACAAGAAGACACTGGCATACTGAATGATGTCATTGACTGTCTGCTGTCATATCCAGTTACGGCCTACCCTGATTCAGTAAAGAATTTTCCATTCACGTGGATGCATCACAAGGTGGCCTTGGCGCGATCTTGTGTCAGAAGCAGGTGGACGGTCGACAGGCAGTCATAGCTTATGGATCGCAAAGCCTCACATCAGCAGAAAAAAACTACCACATCCACTCAGGTAAACTGGAGTTTCTGGCTCTCAAGTGGGCAGTCGCGGACAGATTTCAGGACTATCTTTATCATGCACCTCACTCTACAGTGTTCAGGGACAACAACCCCCCGACGTACGTACTTACCACAGCGCGCCTAGATGCGGCGAGACACCGTTGGGTTGCAGAACTTGCTGACATCAATTTCAACATCCACTACAAACCTGGACACTTGAACAGGAATGCAGGTGGACTGTCTTGAATGCCTCTGAATCAGGAACACACAGAACAAAATGGGCACAGAGGTACTACAGGCAGTGGTGGAAGCAAGTAAGTGGCAGCAGAAAGGGGAAGCACCGTGGATATGTTCACTGTCATGCGATGCAGCACTCCTCAGCGAGATGGAATGCCCCACTGCCCAGGGAATCAGTTTATCCCAACTGCAGATGGCACAGCTGCAGGATGATATCATAGGACCAATCCTGAAAGCAAAGAGAAGGGAATCTAGAGTATTACCAGATGGACCTCCAGCAATGTCGGTCTTGAAGAGACAGTTTGACAGACTCAAGATAAAAAGGTGGTCTTCTGGTGATGAAGATGTCAGACCCTGAAGACGGAACAAGAGAACAGCTAGTCCTCCCAGAGAAGTTCAGACCCAAAGTACTGAAACTGCTCCATGATGACATGGAACATATGGGAGTGGAGAAGACGACAGCACTGGCACAACAGCAGTTCTTCTGGCCATACATGGCGGTAGAAATAGAACACTATGTGACAAAGAAATGCATGTGCTTCTTACACTTGGAGAGCAGTAGTGGCGGATTCAAGTACATCCTGGTCATTGTGGACCACTTCACATGATTTGCTCAGGCTTACCCAACCCGAAACAAGGCAGGGAAGACGGTGGCTGAGAAGTTATTCAATGACTTCATTCCACAATTTGGCCTGCCAGCAAGGATCCACCATGACCAAGGGGGAGAATTTGAAAACAAGCTTCTCCAAGAACTGTACAAGCTGTGTGGAATCACATCATCTCGCACCACGCCCTACCACCCTCAGGGAAATGGACAGGTGGAACGCTTCGACAGGCCGTTACTGTCTATGTTGAAGACCCTGGAGAAGGATCACAAGAATCGCTGGCACCTTCATGTAAACAAACTAGTCCATGCATACAACTGTATGAAGAACGAAGCAATGGGATTCTCTCCTTTCTTCTTACTCTTTGGGCGAACACCGCGGCTGCTAGTGGATCTTACCTTTGGACTACAAAGCCAGGGTCAGACTCAGCATTCAGGATTAACGGCATATGCAGAAGACTCAGGGAAGGTTCTAAAGGAGGCACATGCCAAGGCCAGAGATACAGCAACAAGGGAAGCTAAACAGAACGAAAAACAAGTCTGAACCCGCCCTTACCAACAGTGACCCCACTCTGATGATTCCTCGGGACAGCATCCCAGGGGATGGTGCTGCTGCACCACAGGTGGAGGCAGGTATTCCCTCCTCATGCCCTGCACTCCACCCATTACCATGGCTATACCCAGCACTCCACCATTACCATGGCTATACCCTGCACTCCACCCATTACCATGGCTATACCCAGCACTCCACCCATTACCATGGCTATACCCTGTACTCCACCCATTACCATGGCTATACCCTGCACTCCACCCATTACCATGGCTATACCCAGCACTCCACCCATTACCATGGCTATACCCAGCACTCCACCCATTACCATGGCTATACCCTGTACTCCACCCATTACCATGGCTATACCCTGCACTCCACCCATTACCATGGCTATACCCAGCACTCCACCCATTACCATGGCTATACCCTGTACTCCACCCATTACCATGGCTATACCCTGCACTCCAACCATTACCATGGCTATACTCTGCACTCCACCATTACCATGGCTATACCCAGCACTCCACCCATTACCATGGCTATACCCTGTACTCCACCCATTACCATGGCTATACCCTGCACTCCAACCATTACCATGGCTATACCCAGCACTCCACCCATTACCATGGCTATACCCAGCACTCCACCATTACCATGGCTATACCCTGCACTTCACCCATTACCATGGCTATACCCTGCACTCCACCCATTACCATGGCTATACCCTGCACTCCACCCATTACCATGGCTATACCCTGCACTCCACCCATTACCATGGCTATACCCTGCACTCCACCCATTACCATGGCTATACCCTGCACTCCAACCATTACCATGGCTATCACCCTGCACTCCAACCATTACCATGGCTATCACCCTGCACTCCACCCATTACCATGGCTATACCCTGCACTCCACCCATTACCATGGCTATACCCTGCACTCCACCCATTACCATGGCTATACCCTGCACTCCACCCATTACCATGGCTATACCCTGCACTCCACCATTACCATGGCTATACCCTGCACTCCACCCATTACCATGGCTATACCCTGCACTCCACCCATTACCATGGCTATACCCTGCACTCCAACCATTACCATGGCTATACCACTATACCCTGCACTCCACCCATTACCATGGCTATACCCTGCACTCCAACCATTACCATGGCTATCACTCTGCACTCCACCCATTACCATGGCTATACCCTGCACTCCACCCTGCACTCCACCCATTACCATGGCTATACCCTGCACTCCACCATTACCATGGCTATACCCTGCACTCCACCCATTACCATGGCTATACCCTGCACTCCACCCTGCACTCCACCCATTACCATGGCTATACCCTGCACTCCACCCATTACCATGGCTATACCCTGCACTCCACCCTGCACTCCACCCATTACCATGGCTATACCCTGCACTCCACCATTACCATGGCTATACCCTGCACTTCACCCATTACCATGGCTATACCCTGCACTCCACCCATTACCATGGCTATACCCAGCACTCCACCATTACCATGGCTATACCCTGCACTCCACCCATTACCATGGCTATACCCTGTACTCCACCCATTACCATGGCTATACCCTGCACTCCACCCATTACCATGGCTATACCCAGCACTCCACCCATTACCATGGCTATACCCTGCACTCCACCCTGCACTTCACCCATTACCATGGCTATACCCTGCACTTCACCCATTACCATGGCTATACCCTGCACTCCACCCTGCACTTCACCCATTACCATGGCTATACCCTGCACTTCACCCATTACCATGGCTATACCCAGCACTCCACCATTACCATGGCTATACCCAGCACTCCACCCTGCACTTCACCCATTACCATGGCTATACCCAGCACTCCACCCTGCACTTCACCCATTACCATGGCTATACCCTGCACTCCACCCTGCACTTCACCCATTACCATGGCTATACCCTGCACTTCACCCATTACCATGGCTATACCCAGCACTCCACCATTACCATGGCTATACCCAGCACTCCACCCTGCACTTCACCCATTACCATGGCTATACCCAGCACTCCACCCTGCACTTCACCCATTACCATGGCTATACCCTGCACTTCACCCATTACCATGGCTATACCCTGCACTCCACCCTGCACTTCACCCATTACCATGGCTATACCCTGCACTTCACCCATTACCATGGCTATACCCTGCACTTCACCCTGCACTTCACCCATTACCATGGCTATACCCTGCACTTCACCCTGCACTTCACCCATTACCATGGCTATACCCTGCACTTCACCCTGCACTTCACCCATTACCATGTCTATACCCTGCACTTCACACTGCACTTCACCCATTACCATGTCTATACCCTGCACTTCACCCTGCACTTCACCCATTACCATGTCTATACCCTGCACTTCACCCTGCACTTCACCCATTACCATGGCTATACCCTGCACTCCACCATTACCATGGCTATACCCTGCACTCCACCCATTACCATGGCTATACCCTGCACTTCACCCATTACCATGGCTATCACCAGAGGAGGCACTAAACCCAAGTCCCCAGCAATGGCCAAACCAGCCCCACAACCTGCCTTGGGATCCCTCACCTTATTTGAGGACTACGTCAGTTGGCGAGCATAGGACGAGGAAAGTCCCTGAGGGTGGATTGCTGGCTGATGACACTCCTGAATCATGTGGAGACGCGGAGCTGGATTCTGAAGGTGATCCCCAAGGAACACCAACTGGACGACCAGTGCGTGACAGATGGCGGCCACATAGGTTCACACAAGGGTCAACAAAATAAGGACAACAGCACCAGATCAGGTTGACCCCTCTCTGGACAGTGGGACTCAGATGCTGGAAGTGTACGATTGGATCTTGTTTCCATTGTATCCCCCCCCCCCTTTTTTTTTTATTTTATTTTTTTAGATTGAAGGACTTTGATTTTAAGGAGGGGAGGGTGTAGTGAAGTGAACTCTGCTATAGCTGGACATGGCATAGGAAGTATGCTGGGAGAGTATGTTGAATGCAGTGTGGATGAAGTTTAGGAAAACTGTAAACATGACATCGTGAGACAGACTGGTAAGTTTGCATTGAGACTTCTGACGTGTTAGTTGGGTTTATTCCTGGCCAGTCCACAGGTTACAGAGGCAGGTTGTAACACAGACACAGACACACACACACACACACACACAGAGACACATACACTCTCTCCCTCTCTCTCTCTCTGTATATATATAATCCTGGTGTCTCTGTTTCTGAACGGTTTCTCTGAACTGCCCGTTTAAAAAAAAAAACAGCAGGAGGGGGAGAGACAGACAGGGTCGGGGACAAGGCTGGTCAGAGGACACTTACCTTTCACGTGGACAAGGAAGAGACAGGTTTTGGTTAAGCCACCCTCATCTTTGGCTTCATAAGTGATGTGTGTGCGTCCCTCCGAAAACAGGCTTCCCGAGTCTGGACCATGTATCCTTGTGACACTGCAATACATCATACAATTCCCCTTCTGGTGATAGGTTGGCGCAGAGCCGTCATGCTGAGAGGAAGTGGCACAAAAGTGGTCTGACAGTTGACCATCAGATCTTTTTAACAGTAAAACAGTTGGTCACAGACATTGTTCAGATTGCTAAAGAAGAGTACTGGAACTCCAAGATCGAAGCCAGTACATCTGTTAAAACGTGTTCTTAACAAGTGATCGTCACCTTGGCCGGAGCAAAGTCTCTACCTTGCCAACAGACATTCCTCCTGATGACCTCTCTGATGCTTTTGCTGATTTTTCCACCACCAAGATAAAGACAATTAGAGATGAGCTCGACACATTTAGCCAGTCTGTACCCGATCCTCTCTTTGCTGACAATCCCCACTCTTCCTCATCTTTCAACAGCTTTTGTCCGGTTACAGAGGAAGAAGTTAAGCAAATCAAAAGGAAATCAAGCCGCAAAACATGTGCACTCGATCCAGTCCCCACATCCCTTTTGGTTGAATGTGTTGATGTGCTCCTCCCTGCCTTCACACATTTCCCAGATCTTTTCAAAAGAGCCCATGTAACACACTGCTCAAGAAGCCAACTCTCGAAGTAAACACCCTCAAAAACTATCATCCTGTCAGCAATATCTCTTTTCTTTCCAAGAACACAGGAAAAATTGTTCTCCTCCACCTGCCTGAATATCTGCATTGCAACAACCTGTTTTCTGTCTCACAGTCTGCCTACCGCCCTTCCCACAGCACTGAAACAGCTCTACTCAAAGTCATGAATGACCTTTTGGCTGTAGATACTGGTAAACTTTCTGTCCTCACCCTCTTAGATCTCTCAGCGGCATTCGATACAATCGATCACAGCATCCTTGTTAACTGTCTTTTTCATTCATTTGACATCTCTGGCACAACACTGAAATGGTTCTGATCTTACCTGTCTAATAGAACACAGACTGCCGTTACCCACAAATACTGTTCTCAACCTTCTCTCCTGGAATTTGGTGTCCCTCAGGGATCAGTTTGGGGATTCATGCTCTTCATTTTGTACACAAAGCCACTCGGTACCATCACAGCTCAGCACAATGTAAAAAGCCAATTTTTTGCGGATGACACACAATTATATGACTCCAGTACACCTGACCAGATCAATAACACTATTGACAACATTCAAAAATGCATTACTGACATCAAGCATTGGATGACAGCAAATAAACTCAAACAAAATGATGACAAGACTGAAGTCCTCCTGATTCACTCACAGAACAAACCATTACCTGACTCTGCTCCCTCCTCTATGTCTGTTGGTAACACAAACATTCAGTTCTCATCTGCTGCAAGAAACCTAGGGGTAACTTTTTCTGACACTCTGTCCATGGAAAAACATGTGTCCAACATCTGTCGCTCTGCTTACCATGAACTCAGGAAAATCAGTAGCATTCGCCATCTTCTCACTTCTGATGCAACCCAAACTATCATCCTTACTCTCGTTCCGTCTAAATGATAATAATGTACATGTATATAGCGCCCTTTCTCTCTAAGAGCTCAGGGCGCTTTACATGAAAGAAAAATATCACAAGTTACATAAAACATTCATGGCCACTCTTTCTCACTTCAATGGGGAGCCAATGTAGAGTGCGGAGATGAGGAGAAATGTGATCAATACGTGGGATTCTGAGAGTCAGACAGGCAGCATTGTTTTGAAGTTTTTGAATTCGCTGAAGAAGAATATTATGTGGACAGCCTATGAGAAGAGAATTACAGTAGTTGATTCGTGACAGCACAAAAGCAGAAAGAAGAGTTTTAGTAGTTTCAACAGAAAGGTACTGACGGATAGAGTTGACATGACGAAGTTCACAGTTGACTATGCGTATCAGATTTACTACCTGAGCATGCATGCTGAGGTTTTGAGTCAAAAATGACTCCAAGGTTCCTTGCTGATTTAGAAAACTGAACTGTGGCATCACCAACCATAACAGAGGCAGGAAAAGAAGTAGATGTGGACATTCTTGCAGAGGAAATAATCACAGCTTCAGTTTTGTCATTGTCACAACCAATAAGGGGTTGCCCATGAACCCCCGCACCTTCCCAGACTAACACCCCGACAACACAAAACACGGAGACACAGAAAGTTCAGCTCATTTCTTTACTATTGTTGCGCTTTGAAAACACTGGTCCAGACACACAAATTTATTACGCTTAACAATAGTACCATTCTCCTTCAGTTTTATGAAAATATAATTATCAAGGTGTGCTTAAGCAACTGCTGTACCAGTTCTATGCAGCGTCATTTCATTTGAACCAAGTCAAACCCATCCATGGACGACCAGTATTAATGAACCCACTGGAGGCCTTTAGTCACATGCCTGCCGAAGTGAGGAGGGTATCAAAGGACGGGATACATTGGACAAGGAAGTTCTTGGGAATGGTGGTGTGTGTCCATCGAGATCGATGATGACCATCGTTGTCATACAGCTGGGGGATGGGGGGGGGGGTGGTGGTGGTGGTGGGGTGGGGGGATGCTCATGAATCTATTTGTGAATGCGCAGATGGCTGAATAGTCCAATCTGCGCATGAAATGTTCACTGACAGTTGGGGCAGACAAAGACGGGCATATCATTGTCAGGGAGCTTGTTTGCCCGTGACTTTCTGGCCTGCCTCTTCTGAACAGCTGCAGCAGTCCTGTTGGCCTCGCACAACTTGGTGCCTTTGTGCACAGCAGCGCGCCATTTGTCACGGTCCACTGCAGATTCCTCCCTGGAGTCAGGGTTGATATCAAAAGCTTTCAGAGAGACTTTCAGAGTATCTCTGAAGCGCTTCTTCTGACCTCCATGTGATCTCTTCCCTTGTTGCAGCTCGCCATAGAAGAGCCTTTTGGGCAGCCGATGGTCTGGCATGCGCGCTATGTGTCCAGCCCAGCGAAGCTGGAACTTCATCAGGATGGTGAAGATGCTGGGAAGAGTGGCTTTTGCAAGCACCTCTGTGTCTGGGGTCCTGTCTTGCCTCTTGATGTTCAGTAGCTTCCTGAGGCATGTTGTGTGGAAGTGGTTCAGCTTCTTGGCATGTCGTTGGTACACTGTCCAAGTTTCGCAGGCGTAGAGCAGTGTGGGGAGAACTACTGCTCTGTAGACCTTCAGCTTGGTCTCAAGACTAATGCCTCTTCTGTTCCAGACATTTGCATAGAGTCTGCCAAAGGTTGAGTTTGCTCTTGCAATCCTGACGTTCACTTCATCATCGATGGTCGCATTTCGTGACAGTGTGCTGCCAAGGTATGTGAACCGCTCCACCGCACTGAGTCTCTGACCATTGACTGTGATGTTGGGCTCAACGTGGGGTTTCCCTGGGGCTGGCTGATGGAGAACTTCAGTTTTCCTCGTGCTGATGGTATGGCCGAAGTTCCTGCTGGCAGAGGCAAACTTGTCGACGCTGAGTTGCATGTCAGCTTCAGATCCAGCGTTGAGGGCACAATCAGCAAACAAAAAGTCTCTGATGATGTCTTGAAGCCTTCTGAGGTTAAACAGCTTGCCATCTGTTCGGTACTTTAGGCCGATTCCAACATCGCCATCTCTGAAGGCATCAGTAAGCATTGCAGAGAACATGAGGTTGAACAGTGTTGGCACCAGGACACAGCCTTGCTTGACACCATTTCTGACAGGAAAAGGAACAGATGTTTCACCATTGTCCTGGACTCGAGCCTGCATGTCTTCATGGAACTGGATGACCAAGGAAATAAATTTCCGAGGGCATCCGTACTTGGCCATGATTTTCCACAGTCCCTCTCTACTCACGGTGTCGAAGGCCTTAGTGAGGTCGACATAGGTGGAGAACAGATCAGCATTTTGTTCCTGACATTTCTCTTGCAGCTGCCTTGCAGCAGACACCATGTCGGTGGTTCCGCGCTCTTTCCGGAATCCACATTGGCTCTCAGGCAAATGACCTTGGTCAAGGTCTTGGGAATATGGATGTTGGGAAAGGGAGTTGGGCATGAGGGAATTTGGGGTGAACAGGGCAGAAGGGGAATGAAGACCACTGCAGAGGCGAATGCTGGAGTTCCGTCGGGGTGGCAGACAAGGGAAACCCACAGGAAAAATCACAGGGAACAAATCTGTCACCAGGAATCAGGCACACCACTGGCCCAGGAGAAAACATAGAACACAGACCCACACAGAGGAAGAAGGGGGTCACACAGGAATCGAACCCCACAACTGTCCAAGAGGGCACCCAACAGCTCGCTTGTTGGCTTGGCGACCCTTCTCCTTCCAAAGCTTGGCACCAAAGGCAAAGCAAAACCCTTCCTACAAAATGACGTTAACTCTGAACTCATCTCAAAAGTTCAGAACGAGAAGGAATACGGACATATCAGATACACATCACAACAGATTCACGTGCATTAGTTCGGAACTGAACTGAGCACACAAGATAGAGTGAAAAGGGGGAGATAGACGGAGGGAGAAAGGGAGAGGGGAAAGGGAGAGGGAAGAGGGAGAGGAGGGGAAGGGAGAGGGGAAGGGAGAGGGGAAGGGGAGAGGAGGGGAAGGGAGAGGGAAGAGGGAGAGGACGGGAAGGGAGACGAACACATGAACACGTGCACAAATGATTGCCATGAGCCGTGACAGTCATCATTTAACTTCAGTTTGTTGAATGTCATCCAGGATTTAACATCGAGAATACAATCCTGCATTGACAGAATCAGACTGTGTACTTGGTTTGGTTCTGCAGACTTTTGTAGCTGAGTATCATCAGCAAAAGAGTGGTGAAGAACAGAATGGCCAGAAATGACATCAGAAAGAGGAGAAGTGCACAGAACGAACAGAACGGGGCCCAGGACAGAGCCTTGTGGCACACCATAGGAGATCAGGGTTGAATCAGACTTAAAGTTACTAACAGAGACAATCTGGAGGCTGCTGGATAGGTATGAAGAAAACCAACTCAGAACTGTTGAGTGAATCCAAAAAAACATGTTCAAGTCTGGAAAGGAGTATACTGTGGTCTATTGTGTCAAACGCAAACGACAAATCGAGCAAAGTTAACACAGACAGTTTACCTTCATCAACAGACAGTAACAGGTCATTAGCTACTTTCAACAAAGCAGTTTCAGTGCTATGGGCAGATCTATATGCTGACTGAAAAGAAGAGAACAGATTGTTTAATGCTAAATGGTCTGCAAGTTGGGAGACAACAAATTTTTCAATAATTTTGGACACAAAAGCAAGGTTGGATACAGGGCAAAAACTTTTGAGGTTATTGTGATCCAGAGTGGCTTTCTTTAGCAGGGGCTTAGCAAGTGCAGGGAAGACACCAGAAATTAAAGAATCATTTCTTCAGCAGGGGCTTAACAAGTGCAGGGAAGACACCAGAAATTAAAGAATCATTTCTAATTTTTTTAAGTGCAGGCAAAACAACATCCAAACACTCATACAGTAGTGGTGTGGGAAGGGGGTCCAGGTCACATGTTTTTGGAGCAGACTTGTTCAACACACTAAGTACATCTGTCTCTGAAACAGGTGTGAAAGCAACAAAAGGAACACCTTGAAATTCTTTTCCCAGGGGATGTGACACAACTGACTGTGAATTCAGTTCTTTCCTGAGATTAACAATTTTTTAGCAGAAAAAATCTGAGAAAACACTGGGCAGTACTGAAAATGGATAGATAGAGGGAAGCAAAGAAGATTTTGTTCTGCCACAAAGCTTATTTGTAATGCTAGTTCTTTGCTTGATTTAACTTCGGAGATCTTGGTGTTGAAAAACAGAGTCTTCGCTTTGTGCAAAGAAAGGTAACAAAGTTGTTGGCTTTCTGGTAGATTTGTTTGTAGACAGTGAAACCAAATACCTTCCACTGTGCTTCCACATGTCGCCTCTCTCTCTTTGCTGCTAACAATTCCTCACCAAGAAGCCAAAACCATGGACACACCTTCCTGGACAACACCTTGCAACGAAATGCAGGGGTGTGCTTGTCCAGTGCTGCCTGAAGGGCAGTGTTGTCCTGGTCAGCTGAACAGTCCAAAAAGCACTCAAGTCCTGATTTCAGGTCATCACGAAAAGCTGCTCTATCTATAGCACGAATGTTGCGCACGCTATACACTGTCACAGAGGGGATTTCTATGTCGAGGACACTAACTACACACAAATGGTCAGACTCTAAAGCATGATTCACATCAGATGATCGATGAACTCCATGAAGACAGTTACAGTAGTGTGGTTCGTCCACTGGGATCGACGAGGACCATCTAGTCATCCTGGGGGTGGATGGGTTGGGCTCTGTGGGTGCGCAGATGACTGGTCAGGCCAATCTGCGCCCGGAAGGTTCTGACGCAGTGTGCACAGGGGATGGTGGAGGCTGTCGGGGACTTGCTGGCACTGCTTTTCCTGGCCTGTCTGCGTTGCTCTGCTGCAGCGATTCTGTTGGCCTCACAGGATTTGGCGCCTTTGTGGACAGCTGAACGCCACTTTGATCTGTCCAATGCATTCAGCTCCCATGTGTCGTGGCTGATGTTGAAGGCCTTTAGAGAAGCTTTCAGAGTGTCTCTGAAGTGCTTCTTTTGGCCTCCATGGGAGCGCTTGCCATGTTGGAGTTCGCCATACAGCAGTTTCTTGGGGAGTCGGTGGTCTGGCATGCGAACTACATGGCCTGCCCAGCACAGTTGGGCCTGCATCAAGATGGTGTAGATGCTGGGCAAGTTTGCACGAGTGAGCACCTCTGTGTCAGGGATCTTCTCTTGCCACTTTATTCTGAGAAGTTTTCTGAGGCTGGTGGTGTGGAAGTGGTTCAGCTTTTTGGCGTGGCGTTTGTAGACCGTACATGATTCACATCCATAGAGCAGTGTGGTGAGAACTATGGCCTTGTATACTTTGAGCTTCGTCTCCAGGGTGATGCCTCTCCTGTTCCAAACGTTCTTACTGAGTCTGCCGAAGGCAGCACTGGCTTTGGCGAGTCTGGCATTCACCTCGTCATTGATGACAACTGTGCGAGAGAGTGTACTGCCCAGGTATGTGAACTTGTCCACCGCGTTCAGTCATTGACCGTTGATGAAGATGTTTGGTTCAACGTAAGGCTTTCCTGGAGCTGGCTGGTGCATCACCTCAGTCTTCTTTGTGCTGATTGTGAGGCCAAAGTTGTCACAGGCAGCAGAGAACTTGTCGACGCTGTGTTGCATGTCAGCTTCGGAGGCAGCGTTGAGAGCGCAGTCATCAGCAAACAGGAAGTCGTTGACGGTGTCTGTCCTCACCTTGGTTTTTGCTTGAAGCCTCCTGAGTGAAGAGTGAGCCATCTGTGCGGTACCTGATGCCAATGCATACGTCAGCGTCTCTGAAGGCATCTGACAGCATGGCTGAAAACATGAGACTGAACAGGGTGGGGGCAAGAACACACCCTTGCTTGACTCCGTTAGAGACAGGGAATGGTTCTGAAGTCTCTCCGTTGTCTTGGACTCGGGCCAGCATCCCATCGTGTAGTTGCCGTATGATGGTGATGAACTTTCTGGAACATCCATACTTCGCCATGATTCTCCAAAGGCCATCTCTGCTAACAGTATCGAAGGCCTTGGTCAGATCGACATAGGTGGAGTAAAGGTCGGCGTTCTGTTCCCGACACTTCTCCTGGAGCTGCCTGGCAGTAAACACCATGTAAATAGTCCCGCGTTCTTTCCAGAAGCCACACTGGCTCTCTGGTAGGAGACCTTGTTCAAGGTGCACCATGAGACGGTTGAGTAGCACTCTGGCCAGAGTCTTGGCTGCCACAGACAGCAGGGATATTCCACAATGGTTGTCACAGGCCTGACGATTTCCTTTGCACTTGTACAGGTGTATGATGGAAGCACCTTTGAAGTCCTGTGGAACTGCCTCATGCTGCCAGATGAGCTGGAACATCTGATGAAGCTTCTCAGTCAGCGCCATACCATCTTCTTTGTAGACCTCAGCTGGAATGGAGTCTGAGCCAGGGGCTTTGCCACTGGACAGCAGGATAGCTTTCTGGGTCTCCTCCAAAGTTGGAATGGCATCCAACAACTCACTGACTGGCACCTGGGGGAGTCTGGTCCATGGCTTCATCACTGATGGTGGAAGGGCGGTTCAGTACGCTGTCAAAGTGTTCAGCCCATCTCTCAAGGATCCCGTCCTTGTCAGTGATTAGGGTAGAACCATCAGCACTGAGGAGTGGAGCAGATCCAGAGGTGGTGGGACCATAGACTTCTTTCAGGCCATTATAGAAGTTCTTCATGTCATTCCTGCCTGCAAAGCCCTGGATCTCATCAGCTTTGTTGCTCAACCAGGAATTCTGCATCTGCCGCAGCTTCAGGTGGATGGTGCTGCGTGTGCTCTTCAGTATGTCTTTCTTTGACTGTGACTTGGGATCTTCAATGTGGGCTCTGTAGGCTTGGCGCTTGTCTTCCAGCAGCTGCTTGATCTCAGTGCAGTTCTCATCAAACCAGTCTTTGTGCTTCCTGGCAGAAGGCCCCAGGCACTCCATGGCAGTGTTGTACACCATCTCATGCAGTGCGCCCCATGCTGCCTCCACATTTTGGTTGTCCAGTACGGTGGACTCAAGGCGTTCCTCCAGGGTGTCAGCAAAGCTCTGCTTGATGTTGCCTAGCTCCAGCTTGTTGACATTCAGGCGTTTGGCTGCTTTCATGCCCTGAGGCCGTCTCTTGGGCTGGATGCGGAGGTTGAGTTTGGAGACGATAAGGCAGTGGTCTGTCCAGCACTCGGTGCCGCACATGGCCCTCGTGACTCGTACGTCCTGCCTGTCCCTCTTCCTGATGATGACAAAGTCGATGAGATGCCAATGCCCAGAGCGAGGATGCATCCATGACGTCCTGTTACGGGTAGGGAGGCAGAAGGTGGTGTTTGTGATAAGAAGGTCGTGCTCGGCACATGTCTGGAGAAGTAGTTGACCATTGCTGTTACAGTTACCAACCCCATGCTTCCCAATCACGCCTTCCCAGAAGGTGTAGCCTGCGCCTCGCTCACAGAGTTCGCCTTCTTCTGCCAGTCTGGTCTCACTTGAGGCAGCGATGTCGATGTTGTACCTGGCTAATTCACTCGCAATGAGTGCTGTGCGTCTCTGTGGTCTGTCTGAGTCGCCTCTGTCCAGAAGCGTACACACGTTCCATGTGGCAATGGTCAATGGGGTGCTCCTTGTTTTCTTTCTTTCCTTTGTGTGTCGGCTGCTTGAGTAGGGTCCCCGTCAGCCACGGTATGCTGACTAGGGTGGTGTGGAGCAGGCAATGTTTAGGGCACCTTTTCTAGCCCCTTCCTCGTGCCATGGAGGTGAGCAGTGCTGTCCTGAAGAGGGCTGCTCAGTCGCTCTGGGGGCTGCCGATCTCCACTGCTCCAATCGGTGAAAAATGACCCTAAGGCCTGAGCCGCCTGTGTGCAGGTCCGCGGCTACGACTGCCAGTGTACCCACACCTGTCGCTTTGTTGCTCGCCTGTCGCCCAATGCTTGGGGAAAATGATGGTATGGGATGAAGGATGACTGATGACTTGCGAAATGACTTTGTTTATACTGAGGAGGAGTTGCGCACCGTCAACCTCACTCTCTTGTCCGAGACCGTCTGTATCCAGTGGCAAGATGAGGTCAAGACGACTGGAGATGGAAACGGATGCAGCGGATGCAGTCCTATGTGCCTCATCCTGCCATCAGCACTCCACAGTGCTCTGCTGCAACCACCATCCTCTCCGTTGAACCATGAAGGTTTCTTCTGCAGAGTCCGCCAGATCCAGTCTTCACATGCTTGGGTAGACAAGCCCTAACTCACCGAGGGTTTGAGACCCGTCGGCTACCCTCACCTAGTTTAGCCAGCCTGTCAAAGCCGTTGCCCGGGGGTTGGGCGCTGCCGCATGCTAGCAGCTTCTAGGACCCATAGGTGAGAGCTGGGTGCCGGTGGGGACCAACAGAGGATGAACCACTCCCGGAAGAGCGTGACAAACCCCCCCTCTAGAGGTACTACCCCTCCCCCCTAACCCCCGTTACAGCAGTACAAAAGATTAGGAAACTGTTCAAAGAATATGGTCTCCATTAACTTATTAACAGAGGTGGGCCAGGGGCGATACACACACATGAAGTGCAGCACACTATGCTGGGAAGTGAGGGTCACTTGAAGCAATTCAAAGGATGAGAGTGTGAAGGAAAATGTGGAAGTGAAGGTAAGGTGGGGGAGTGAGAGTGCCTCTGTATTTAAATGACTGCAATACCGGTGTCATGACCAGAGGCACGAGGGAGTGACTTGATGGCATAACCACTGGGGGCAAGATCAGCACGTACTGCTTCGTCTCCACGGGGCTTGAGCCACGTCTCCACAATAGACAGTAGATCAATGTTGTTGTCAATAAAAGAAGAAATAGCGGTTCTTTTCTCTCTGCAGTTAGGACCAACAGACTGAGTTGAAAGATGCAATCTTAAGACCAGAGGGCTTACGACTGTCGGACGAGTGGGGGTGGAGGGGAATGGAGATCAGGTTGTTGAAGTTCACAGAGGGAAGAAGTTTGATCGGCGATCAGTCATCAACTGGACAGGGGGAGCGGAGGACTTGATGTCTTGTAGGCACAAGCACTGGGATGGGCCTACTGTGTTGAAATCTTCGGCGCCCACCTCGAAACGGCCGTCGCTTTCTCTTCTTCGATGAGCATGAAGCCCACTGATCTGACTGCAGATCTGAGCACGGAACCCGACTGTGAATACCGAGATGACAAAGTTTGTCACACATAGACAGAGTAAGGTTAGACTGCGTACACTTAAGTGACAGTAATTCAGTTCTATTGTAAAAGACTCGAGTGGTCGGCAACAGCACTGGACAACTCTGCTGTGCAGTTTCTTCTGCACGTTCAGGTTGCTTGTTCAATGGCCGACAGCCAAGCAGCTCAGCGTAATGGACGAAGAAGAAGAAGAAAGTGAGGCTGACAAATTGAACCATTAGTCCCTTGTCCGTGGTCAAAAAGCGACAGAAAATACACCGAAATGACCAGCATTCCATCAGTGAAATGACGGTCACACTTGCAATCACGAAAACACTGTAACATACATTCAACACCAGAGCTATTCCCTCAGGCACATAAGGCAACAGGCGATAACTCTAATAAATTTGATTACTCTAACTCCTTACTCTCTGCTACTCCTCAGTACCTCCTAGACAAACTTCAAAATGTTCAAATTCAGCAGCACAACTGATCTCCAGAGTAAAAAAAAATATGAACGTGTACAGCCACTCCTTCAACAACTTCACTGGCTCCCGATACAACACAAAACATCCACTCTTTGCTTAAGCTCTCTCACTGATCCCTACTTCCCTGTTTAACTTTCTGATCTCCATGTCTCTACCCCTACCAGACAACTCCACTCTTCTTCAGATAATAGAACCTTTACTGTACCTCGAACCGAAACAAAGAATTGTGGCAACCAATCTTTCTCTAGCTTTGTGACAACTGTTCAGAACCAGCTACCACTCACACTCGTCACTACCCCTTCACAGTTCAAAGCTGCCCTTAAGATGCAAGACACACCTGTTCAGACAGTCATACAATATTGTATGAAATAGATGTGTGTGTGCGTGTGTGTGTGTGTGTGTGTGTGTGTGTTTGTGATAAATTCTGAAAATGAACTGTTTTATGATGTAATGTTGTACTTTGGTTACTCAGTTGTGCATCTGTATGTGCTTTTGTTGTTGTTGTTGAGTGTTGGAAGTGTGTTGTTTCAAATCATATGCATATTATATGTTTGTGTGCGGATGCTTGAGTGAATGTTTTAGTGCTATTGTAAAGCACACACAACTTCAAGAATATGTGCTAGAGCAAGATGTCTCAATAAATGAATAAATAAATGCAATACAATTGGACAGGACACTATATGATACCATACCATACAGTGCAAGGCAGCAAGTCAACACAACACAACACGGCACGATGCAATAGAATTCTAGTGCTGCAGCTGTAATGAGTAGCCTACAAACAGGAAGATGTGATGTGGTAAGATAATTAAAAGAATACCTTAAACCTCTACAATGAAGATGGTAATTATAGATATATAGATAGATAGACAGATCCTGTACAATATTAGGGAGTGTAATCAGCATACTTCTACCTCCACTCTACCTGTGCCACTTCCACTCACTTCATGCTCACTATTCCAGTGGTATCTGTCAGCAGTGACACACATGGCACACAGTGCACTGGATACTGATCATGACTCGCCTGCATACAACAGCTCATCACCTTGATGCCAGCGCGCTTTGCTAAAACCACACAGACTCGGTGATTCACGTCTCGCACGAATTTGTTCCACCCTCTCCATCACTGCCTCCCTCCCTGTCTGTATTTGTCGGGCCTGGCTGACACCGGAATATCACGATGACAGGAAGCGTAGAGTACAGCCTTGTCACGTAGTCCCAACCTAAATGGACCTCCATAGCAGCATCGTCACCATCATCATCATCCTCTTCCATCATCATCATCATCCTCTTCCATCATCAAGATAAAGAAAATCCCAAAATATCATGCCCTGCTCTCATGGTGACCTTAGTTTCGAGACCTCTCCACTTCCGTGCTTGGGGTGAGTCTTTTCAATGTCTTAAAGCGTCGCCGGATTCATGGCTGACTGTCGTTGGAGGGACGTGGTGGTGGTCTCCACTCTGGGGGAGACACTCAGTCTCGCTCCTCGACAACCATTATTGTCGTCAGTAGGGAGCTTGGTAGGTGGTGTCCTAAGTACATTAAATCAGAATATGCACTACTGAACACCACCAAAGTGACTCAGCAGCCATGCAGGGTCTCCTCTGGTGTGTGGCCTCCTGGCGACCTAGCATCGATGGTTCCCTGTCGACTGCCAACGCTGGGACTGAGACAGATGAAACCAGATGTGGCTGTGTATGGGGGATTCGGAATGAGCGGTGTGGGAATGCCACTGAAACCGTGCAGATGATGGGGGGAAAAACATCCTGGCTGTACTGTCCGTATTGTCTGTACTATCTGCACTGTATGTCTATCTGTCTGTTCCTCACCACAGTTAATGTTTAAGACTATAACATTGCCATATCTGTATTGTCTGTCATCTGTTCTTTACCACAGCTCATGAACAGCATTGCCATATCTGTGCTATCTGTCTCTCACCACATTTCTTGAACAGTATTGTACTGTCTGTGCTATCTGTCTCTCACCACATTTCTTGAACAGTACTGTACTGTCTGTACTGTCTGTGCTATCTGTCTCACCACATTTCTTGAACAGTATTGTACTGTCTGTGCTATCTGTCTCTCACCACATTTCTTGAACAGTATTGTACTGTCTGTACTATCTGTCTCTCACCACATTTCTTGAACAGTATTGTACTGTCTGTACTATCTGTCTCTCACCACTTCTCTTGAACAGTACTGTACTGTCTGTACTCACTCTGGCTCTCCTCCATCGGGGTCTGTGGCACTTGGAACAGTCCAGCTGACCTTGACTTCACTGTGTCCAGCAGGGGCAGTGCGGGTGACGTCTTTGGGGCACGTTATCTCGGGTTGTTGATTTGAAGGTGTGCCTGAAGCAAACTACATTTTTGATTCTGTGTTGGTTGGCAGGTTGGCTTGTATTCTAAATTCTGTGTTTGTGTTTGTGTTTGTTTTATTTATTTATTTATCGAGACATCTTGCTATAGCGCATATTCTTGAAGCTCTATAAGCTTCACAATAGCACTAGAACATCCACTCAAACATCCCCACGCAAACATATCAATATGATTTAAAACATAGGTAAGAGAGAATAATTCATATTAAAAGAAAAGATCATGTCATTGAATAAATCAAGAAATGTATCAGATATAAAAAGATAAAACGTGCGCGCGCACGCGCGCGTGTGTGTGTGTGTGTGTGTGTGTGTGTGTGATATTTGTATTGCAACATCCGTGCGCAAGTGTGTGAGAGAGAGAGGTAAATGGAGAGTGGGGTTCAGGAGGGGACAGGTGTCAGAAAATAGAAGGGGAAGAGAAGGAGGACTAGCGTCCAAGAAGAATCCCAATGGGACACGCTGAAAATAAAGAAAAGAGAGAAAACAAATTCAATAGCAGATGATGCCGACAAAGGCCAGTTGTTAGTCGGTCACGTGGGAAATGGGAAAGCATACCCATGTGGAGGGAGGGGGGATGCGGGGGATGGGAAGGGTTCATCTTTTTTTCTTTTTCTTTTTTTTAACTTGTTTTTATTAAGTTCACAAGTAGAAGGTAGTAAACAATCGCATATATTTGTCTTTTTTTTCTTTTAAGAAAAAAACAAAACAACAGCAACAACAACAAAAAACAACAAAGAAAACGAAAATGACAATAATACAACATATAAGGAGAAGGATGTGCAATGCAAATGCATATATGTATGGGGAAAGACAGACAAAGTGAAAAACATCAACAGAAAAAAAGGTTTAAACAGTTGGAGTATTTCATGAATGAGTGAAACTTGATCACACAAAACAGGCTAACATGCTGAACGGAGTTATAACACTTCGTTTTCAGTGGGAGAATAAGCTAACATGCTGAACGGAGTTATAACACTTCGTTTTCAGTGGGAGAATAGGCTAACATGCTGAACGGAGTTATAACACTTCGTTTTCAGTGGGAGATGGGGCCTCCAGGATATGTTATTGCAAGGACTGAACAAAAAAATCTGATTTTTCTTTTTTCTTTTCCCTTCTTTCTTCTTCCTTTCTTCCTATGCACAAACACTTTGTAAGGACTGTGTAATAAAGTTACGTATCAACCATCGCTAACATTTTCATGCATAACATTTACATACACACGTACAGAAATATACATCAGCAACAAAAAATTCTTCATCAGGCAGCTGATTGGAAATAAGTGATTACTCCAAGAACATTTGTTTATATGGTATCCATGTGTTCTGAAAATCAGAATACCGTAAATTTATTTGTGCTATATAATCTTCTATTTTGTACCTATGTTTAAGCTTACTAAGAAATGCTCTCAAAAGTGGATTAGTTTTGTTCATTTTACACAGATATACATACTGCTTTGCCAACAAAAGTATAAAGTAAAAAGTGGCATCAGTATGTATATGTCGATCAACGCCAAGGATAACAAGGCTTTTTGTCAACTGCATATTGTGAACATTTTTCATTCACCACTGCGATAAAACCATGCCAGAATGTTTGGATTTCTGGACAATTCCAAAACATGTGATCAATGCTGTCTTTTGCAGAGCGGCAACAATGACACTTGTCATTTCCTGATGATCCCATTTGTTTCAAAATCACATTTGTCCCTATACACCCATGGACAATTCTCCTTTGAAACCATTTCATTTTTACATCAGAAAGTTTGCGTGTATATAAAAAAAACATTTTTTCAAATCATTTTCAACATCAAATTTTTCATCCGATTTTGCACATAATTTTGGTGCAATGTTTTTCTCAATGAGTGAGTCATAATACATTCTAGATCCTTTGAAAAGACATTAAAGTTTGAAAACAAAGTGACATAGTGATGGATTTATTATCATCTACTTTTATTTCTTATAGTTATATATTCTGATATTGCAGATTTGTAACCACAAAAGGTAACAAAATCAATATCTACATGATATGTTTGCTTAAATTCTACATATAACATAAAGTGACTATTCCTTTTAAAAAGTGTGCTATACAATATACCCCTTTGTCTATGTACTTTCAAGACTTAATAATCTTTTTACTTATTTGAATTCTTCTGTTATAGAAAACTGGTTCAGCAAGAAGTTCTGCTGAGTCTTCACAACAAATAGTGTAGAAGTATGTCCTATAAGCCACCAATACCTCTGACCAAAAACTAATTGATGTCGTGAATGTCATAATAATTTTGGGTCCATATTCATCAATATCATTAAGCAGAGGAAAGTTATATAATGCAACATGTTTCTATTTGTGTTTTATTATATGGAGTTTTCTAACCCAGGTAAACTTCAAAGCCACAGCAAAAGTTTTCAAATCTGGCAGTCCAAGTCCTCCATTTCTTATACTTTGGTGTACAGTTTTTCTACGAATTTTTATCTCTTTTCCTGTCCCATACAAACTGATAGCATAAGTTCTGTAGACTCTGGAAGAAAATATCAGGAGGGTTTGGTAAAAACATCCACAAATATATCAATTTTGAAAGAATGAGTGATTTTAATACTGCCACTCTTCCAACTGGGCTTATCTGTCTCTTTATCCAAATCTTGAATAGGTGTTTTATATCAGCAATTCTTTCTGAGGAGTTTATTTGAGTACAGTCTTTCAAATCATTAGTAAACAAAATACCCAATATTTTAAATTGTGCAGGGTTCCATTCCATCTGCAAATGGTCCATGTAACGGACTGGGGAGTTTTTACGACTGCCTAACCATATTGCACTTGTTTTTCTAGAGTTCATATATAATCCTGATTTTCGCCCCAAAATATCTGTCTATGCAAGTCTCAAATGACTTCTTATCACCTGCTAAGAGAAATTCTGTATCGTCAGCATACTGAGATATTTTGTGTTCTGTGTTATCTATAGTAATGCAACGAACATCTTTACATTCACGAACCATTATAGCCAATATTTCAACACACATTAAAAACAATTATGGTGATATAGGGTCATCCTGTCTACACCCCCACTGCACATTAAACCAATTAGAAATCTGATCATTAACAATAACACAAGATTTAATATTGCTATAGAATGTTTCTATCCATCTGCATATGTCTTCTCGAATGCCAAAAGCCTTCAATACTTTGGACATAAAGTTCCAACTAACAGAATCAAAAGCTTTTTCGAAGTCTATAATCAAAAGTAATCCAGGCAAATTGTTTTCATCTAAATATGCTATTGAATCATAAATAAGTCTAATATTATCCCCAGTATATCTATGCCTCATGAAACCTGTCTGATCCTCGTTTATAATTTTTGGCAACACAGTCTTCAAGCAATTCGCTATGCAGGATGATCCAATTTTTTATATAACATTTAGAAGTGATATCGGTCTCTAATGCTTTATAAAACATCTATCTTTGTCTCCTTTTGGTATGCATGTTATTATTCCTTGTTTTTATGCACAAGACATTTCCCCTTTTACAAAACAAACACTTAGTGCCTGAACTATAAACGGCCCTATTTCCCCCCAAAAGCATTAAAAAAAAATCTGCACCAAATCCATCTGTTCCTGGGCTTTTGTTGTTTTTCATATTTCTAAGTGCATGACCCGCCTCTTCTAATGTAATCTTGCCTTCTAGTTCATTTGCTTCGTTAATGTTTAGTTTGGATATATCCTTTACCAAGTCATGTATCTCACAGTCCTCGACATTTGATTCCTGACATAAAAATTCATAAAATCTTTTAACCTCCTGCAGCATATGTTCTTGATTGCTTAATACATTACCATCCTTATCAATGAGCTTAGCCATATTCTTACTTATATAATGTCGCTTCTTTAAATTGCAAAAATATTTTGTTACTTTCTCACACTCATCTATCCATCTGGCTCTTGACCTTAATAATATGCCCTCAATTCTCTTTTCTCTGATAATTCTTAATTGTTCCTTCTTTAATCTTATTTGTTCCAAATTGTCGAATTCTGTATGATCATTTGCTTCAAGTATCTGAATATCTTTTTTCTAATCTCTCCTCTTCTTCATTTGTTTTCTTCTTTTCATAGCTGTGTAAGATATTGTTTTTGATCTTATCTTCATTAACAAAAAATCAAAAAACAAATCGTCAGAGACAGAGAGCTGCAAATCAAACACAGGAACTGCGTCAACAGTATCTCCAGCATAAGCACGTAATGCATACTCTTCTTTAACTTTTTTAATTTCTTCGTATATTTCTTTAAGGTAAGTCTTGTCTTTTAATAACGACGTATTGAATTTCCAAAATGTATTTTGTTTCACTATTTCGCCTAACTGCAACTTAATGAGAGTAAGGGAATGATCTGTTCTATAACCACATTCAATGTCTGCATTTTCAATATAAGTAATAACTGGATCTGAAATAAGAAAGAAATCGAGACTAGCTTGTTGAAACGGGTTACTTCTTCTCCATGTATACCTTTGACAATCGGGATTCAAATCTCGCCACATGTAATTAAGTTCTAAATCAAGAATCATGATCTCAAGTACTTCTCTACCTTTAGGTTTATTAATGTGCTTGTAGTAACAATAGTCTCTAGTTGCATCAAGAACCAAATTAAAGTCTCCAGCCGTTATTACACTGTTAATATTAAAATCCATGACTTTTTGTTTTAAAGACATATAAAACTCTGGGTCATCCTTGTTTGGGCCACACTAATTAAATAAGAGAAAATCTACACTTCCAGTTTCAATAAGCACTATAATATAATTCCCATTATTTCCTTTTAAGATCTGTTAATTTGAACTCAAAATTATTATTGAAAAGAATAGCTACACCTCTAGAATTAGAAACATAACTTGAGAAATAACCCTGATAGCACCATTCTGATATAATGTTCCATTTTTTCCTAAAGTGGATATCCTGTAAAAAGTAGACAGAAAAGACCTTCGTTCGTGGGCTACAACTCCCACGTTCACTCGAATACATACACGAATGGACGTTTACGTGTATGACCGTCTTTACTCCGCCATGTAGGCAGCCATACACTGTTTTCGGAGGTGTGGATGCTGGGTATGTTCTTGTTTCCATAACCTATGGAACGCTGACATGGTTTACAGGATCATTAACGTACGTATTTGATCTTCTGCTTGCGAACACACACACACATGGGGACGCTTTTAACTGTGTGTGCAAGTACGTGGAAAGAAACATAATTGGCGAAGACGAAGCAGAACATGTACCAGTGCTGAGAGAAAGACTCTTACCATGTATGCAAGAGAAACACCAAGATTTTTGCAGTCCCAACCACATGACGAATTTGCAAGCAAAAGTGAACATTTGTTGATGCTCCAGATCATCGGAGTAATTTGCTATACTCATCAGATGTACACACACGCTGAACCTTCGAAAGTGGTTTTGTTGATATTCCATCAGAGGAAAGAAAGTTGAGGCAGCCCTCACTCTCTGTTGACTCATCATTCATTCAGGATCACTGAAAAACTCCAGTGAGTCCATGCCCACCAACAATGGTGTCCCTTTCCCCTGAAGAACAAAAGCTAATGATTATGTACAGGACTTTATGGGAGTGTTTAAACTGGAAAGAAAACTGGAAGAAAACTCACGTCCTCCATTTCGTATGTCACAAATGGAAAGTGCAAAATGCCAAAGCATATGGCTCTGGGCACTGCAGACCGGCATCTAACAGGAAACACTAAACTTGCTATCAATTTGAACCACTCTGGCCACTGTATTTCTAAAAGTAGTGTCATTCAATTTGAAAGTCAGTCTGCTGCAGTAAATTTGAAGAAGTGGCTTCTGTAATGTTTCGTTCACATTACTTTTTATAGTATTTCGGTTCGAAGATAAATGCTAACTGCGGACATGCGCAGAAGAAGGCCCCCAAAAAGAACAACAACAGATACCGGCTTTAGCGAGGCATGAGCAAGAAGCTCGACATTGTAACGCGCCGACTTAAGGATTAAAAGTCATAGAACTAAATCAGAATGTCTTCTCGTTCGTTTTGCTAGAATGCAGAACCATTACATTGGCGACGAGGATCCGGACCAACACGGTGAAGAGAAAACTCATCCACGTTAGGCTACCACTGGTGGTACCATTCGACGTCAGTCATACGTTGTGTGTTATCTTAGCTTAGGCCTAGCTGTTTCCAGCGACGTGGCATCACTTTGACGCACGCTGAACGGGCGCCAAATGGCCAGGTCTTAAATGTTAAACTAGGCTAGGATATGCATACGTTCCAGAACTGATTCCTTTGTGTGCCAGTGGCCGGATTTCGTCCAGTTTGCACAGCTTTCATCGTGCGCAATGAAGCAGACGACGCCTCTACAGCAGTAAGACTACGCAAACACCACACACGTCAAAATTAAGGTCGGTGAAAATCATTCTCATTTTCTCAATTCTTGTGAAAATGGCTGCTATTCCGAACTTTGAGAAGTTTAGAATTCATGGTGATGAACAGAATGCTGGTACTCGTTGGCGAAAGTACATTGCTAGGTTCGAGATCATGGTTACGGCAATGGGACTTGGCAATCCAGCTAGGAAGAAGGCCTTACTTTTGCATGTGTCTGGTGATGAGGTGTTTGACATAGTGCAGACTTTTACTGATGAACAAAGGGGAGATGACACTGAAGATGGGTATAAGACACTCAAAAAGTCTCTGTCTGACTACTTAGAACCTAAGAAAAGTGTGGACTTCGAAACTTTCAAGTTTCGTCAAGAAAAACAAGCTGCAGACGAGTCAGTTGATAGTTTTTGCACAAGACTTAGACAGCTGGGATCCACATGTGAATTTGCAGACTTAGACAGAGAGATCAAAGCTCAAATTCTGCAAGGTTGTACGTCCAACAGGCTGAGACGCAGAGCGCTTCAAGAAGATATGAACTTGGAAGCCTTACTCAAACTAGCACGTTCTTTAGAGTTAGCTGATGTTCAAGCCAAAGAAATGGAGACAGCAGAGACTGCAAACTTCATGAAGAGAGGCACGAATGTCAAGACTCAAGGACAAAAAGCTAGGGGAACTAACAAGAAAACCTGTGGATGGTGCGGTAGCAAAGACAGACATGCTAAAAGAGATTGTCCTGCCAAAGACAAGAAATGCAGAGCATGCGGAAAGCTAGGACATTATGCTACAGTATGCAGATCCAACCAAGGCAGAGAAGCCCAAAACAGAGAGCCCCAAGGCCGAAGAGTTCGTCAAGTGACGCAAGATAGCGGTGCAACGCCATGCCCAGATGCAGCACAAGAGAGTGATGATGAATACTGCTTTGGAGTTGGAAAGACTCCTACTGTAGACCTGACAGTCAACAAGAAGACAGTGAAATTTTTCATTGATACAGGCGCATCAGTCAATATCATTGACGGGAAGACAGCCCAAGAGCTTTCGTTACAGCCAGAACTTACACAAGCGAAGATTTACGCATATGGTTCGACTACACCCTTGGTCATAGCTGGTAGAGCTACAGCTACAGTCGAGCATAAGACTCAAGTGAAGAAAGAGACTTTCTTTGTAGTTAGGTCACACTCAGGGGGTAACCTATTGAGCTCGTCGACTGCACAAGACCTGGGGTTGATCCAGTTTGCCTACGGTTGTCAACATCATATCCCTGACTCCTATCCTGATCTCTTTGAAGGGATAGGCAAGATGAAGGACATGAAGGTGAAACTACACATTGACCCTGAAGTCAAACCTGTCTGCCAGCCACACAGACGTATTCCATTCCATCTGAGGAAGAAGGTGGAACAGGAACTGAAACGCCTTGAAGATCTGGACATCATAGAGAAGGTTGACGGACCAACACCATGGGTATCACCCATCGTTGCTGCACCCAAGCCGAAAAGTCCAGACGAAATATGGATATGTGTGGACATGAGACTCCCAAATCAAGCCATCAAGAGAACAAGACACATCATGCCAACGGTCGACGACATCCTGATGCAGCTGAACCAGGCAAAAGTATTCAGCAAGCTTGATCTGAACTCGGGATATCATCAGCTGGAACTTGACGAAGATTCCAGAAACATCACAACGTTCACTACTCATGCTGGTTTACGTCGCTACAAACGTCTCAACTTTGGTGTGACCAGTGCAGCAGAGATATTCCAGAACGTGATTGCAGAAACTCTCAGTGACATTCCGGATGCACTGAACACAAGCGATGACATCTTGGTTCACGGACGTGACCAGGAAGAGCATGACAGAACACTCACACGGGTCCTGGATCGCATGAGAGAGAAAGGATTGACTCTGAACAAAGGAAAATGTGAGTTCAACAAAGAGACCATTGAGTTCTACGGCTTCATCTTCGGCAAGGACGGCATGTCTCCAGATGCGAAGAAGATTGATGCCATCAAGAAGATGCCGAGGCCAACAACTCCAAAGGAAGTTCGCAGTTTTCTTGGCATGACAAACTACATTTCCCAATTCATCCTCCAGTACACAGACGTGACAAAACCACTGAGAGATCTGACGCGAAAAGGGACTGAGTGGAAATGGACAAAGGACCAAGAAGATGCCTTCAACAAGCTGAAGGATCAAGTCACCAACCCTCAGACAATGGCATACTTTGATGACAAGTCCAAAACAGAAATCATTGTCGATGCCAGTCCTGTTGGTCTAGGTGCCATCCTGGTGCAAGAGGACAAGAGAGGTCAGAGGAAGGTCATAGCCTACGCAAGCCGTGCACTCACTGATGTAGAGACTCGATATTCCCAGACGGAGAGAGAGGCTTTAGCGGTAGTTTGGGCTTGTGAACACTTTCACCTCTACCTTTTCGGCCAGAAGTTCACAGTCATCTCTGATCACAAGTTGTTAGAAGGAATCTTCAACCAGCCAACATCTCACACCAACGCGAGAATCGAGAGATGGAACATCCGACTTCAGTCATACAGTTTTGTCCTGAAGTACAGACCAGGAGATGAAAATTCAGCAGATTTCTTGAGCCGTCATCCAATGACCTCAGCCAACACCAAGACAGCCCATGAAACCAAAGTTGCAGAGGAGTACATCAACTTCATCACTGAGCATTCAACTCCGAAAGCCATGACCAGTGAGGAGATTTCCAGAATGTCAGCAGCTGACCCTACTCTTCGAGCAGTGAGAACAGCACTGCAAACCAACCAGTGGCAGACGCCAAAAGACTCTTCTGTAGACATCACTGCTTTTCTCACCTTCAAGACTGTAAGAGATGAACTTTCTTTGTGCGACAACTCTGAAATCATATTGCTAGGCAACAAGATTGTGATTCCCCAAGCTCTTCAACACAGAGTAGTCAACATAGCACATGAGGGACATCAAGGCTTAGTGAAGACCAAGAGTTTGCTGCGGGAGAAAATCTGGTTCCCACAGATGGACAAATTCGTTGATGCGAAAATCAAGTCATGCTTGCCCTGCGCCGCAGCCACTCCCTCAAATCACACAGAACCCCTCCACATGTCCCCACTACCCAATTCCCCATGGAAAGAAGTCAGCATTGATTTCTGTGGACCATTCCCTTCGGGTGACTATCTGCTATTTGTCGTGGATGACTATTCCCGGTACCCAGAGGTAGAAATCATGTCTACAACCAGTGCCAAATCTACCATCCCCAAGCTAGATGCCATTTTTGCTCGGCATGGTGTTCCTGCAGTTGTAAAGTCAGACAATGGCCCACCCTTCAACTCTCAGGATTTCAGAAATTTTGCCTCATATTCTGGATTTCACCATCGGAAGATCACACCCTTGTGGCCCCAAGCCAACGGCGGAGCAGAGCGAATGATGGCTACACTCAAAAAAGCCATACAAACAGCACACATGGAAAAGAAAGCGTGGAAGCAAGAGCTATACTCATTTCTACGCAACTATCGAGCAACACCCCACTCAACAACGGGAGTGTCTCCAGCTGAAGCTCTCTTCAAGAGAAAGATTCGCACCCGCCTTCCCGAAACCTCAGCCTCTGATCTACAAGACCATCAAGACCTCAAAATAAGGCTGAATGATGCAGAAGGGAAGAAGAAAATGAAAGCGGCAGCAGATCACACACGCCATTCATCCTATCCAGACCTCAAGCTAGGAGACAGTGTTCTGGTCAGACAGCCAAAGGAGAACAAGCTCGCTACCCCATTTTCTCCTGAACCCATGACTGTCACAGCTCGTCAAGGTTCCATGGTGACAGCCTCCAACGCCAGGCGCTCCATCACCCGCAACTCATCCCACTTCAAGAAGATTCCAGAAGTGATGATGACGCCTGCATCCAGAAGCCCAGGAAAGCCAGTTCCCAGAGACAAGCTTGACGCAAAACCAAGCTTGAAGACTCCGCTTGCTGCTGCTCCTCCTGTCCATGCCCCAGGGACAGTGCCACCTACTGCAGTCCATGCCCCAAGGACAGCACTGCCTGCTGTTCCAGATACGCCCTGGCTGATGCTGCCTGGTGATGTCCCTGTTGCCAGGAAGCCTCCACCTGCTGCCCAGGCTTTGCCCCATGGATCTGAAGGATCTCCTGCTTCTGGTCCAGTCTGAAGATCAGGAAGAACAAAACAGCCTCCGTCCAAGTTAAAAGACTATGTCTGCTGATGTACATCTTTCGAAATTTTTGATCGAACCTATATTGTCCATCAGGGGGTTGTATTTTATATCCATTTTTTATCGCGATTGTAAAAAGCCGGTCGCGACAAAATTCTAAGTTTTTTTAAAATTCGCCCCAGGGAGGGATGTAATGTTTCGTTCACATTACTTTTTATAGTATTTCGGTTCGAAGATAAATGCTAACTGCGGACATGCGCAGAAGAAGGCCCCCCAAAAGAACAACAACAGATACCGGCTTTAGCGAGGCATGAGCAAGAAGCTCGACATTGTAACGCGCCGACTTAAGGATTAAAAGTCATAGAACTAAATCAGAATGTCTTCTCGTTCGTTTTGCTAGAATGCAGAACCATTACAGCTTCCAGAAACCATCTCATCTGATAATGTGATTCTTCACTTCTGGTGAGACAATGACGATGTACAGTCTCAGAAAGGCTCACGAGAAGAACAGGCCTTAGATGATTCAAGATGGCGCTGACCAGTGGCGACACGGGGATAGCTGTCCTGTTTATTTTGTGTTTGATTCTGTTTATGTGTGAGGGAAACAGCTGTGATCTTACAGTATGATCGTGACACGCTGCTGCGTGTTAGGGAACAGGTAGGTGAGTCCAGTGTGCTGAGATCTCACTTCAACTCACTCTATCAGGATTTACAACCGTCAACAATGAACACCGACCAGTCAGCACACAAGACTCAGTCTGTGAGGAAACGCGGAAAGCGAGGTGGGGCCCTTTCAAGGTTACACCAACAAAGTTTTCACCCATCTCTACCCAGTATGTTCCTGTGCAACGTTAGATCTCTACCCAACAAAATTGATGAATTCACATGTGACATTCAGACGAGGAGAGACTACAAAGAGTGCTCTGTGTTTTGTTTAACCCGGACATCCCTGACAGCGCCGTTCAACCACCAGGCTTCACTGTACACAGAGCTGACAGTACTGCTGACTCAGGCAAGCAAAGGGGCGGCGGTGTGTGTTTCTTCGTCAACACACACTGGTGCTCTGATGTCAAAGTGCTGTCAGTTGCCTGGTTCCCTGACGTGGAGTTCCTAACCATTCAGTGCTGACCCTTCTACCTCCCACGCGAAATTCCCTCAGTGACACTGATCGCTGTGTACATCCATCCCACAGCGAACCTCTCTGCTGCACTTGGTCTGCTAGCAGGCAGGGCAAAAGGGAGGGTGGTTGAAATTATGAGAACAATGTGGAGTCTTGGCAATATGGACAGAACCGTGTTTTTTAAACTCTTTGATGCGCAGATAAAACCTATGTTATTATACGCATCTGAAATGTGGGGAACAATGCGCTTCAAAGCAGTTGAGTCTGTCCACTTGTTTGCTTGTAAAAGATTTTTGAGTGTTAGTCCCAAAACCCCAAATGTAATGATTTATGGTGATCTTGGTCGATATCCATTATACATTGATAGTTGCATCAGTACTTTGAGATACTGGTTTAAGCTAAATCAGATGTCTCTATCGAGAATCTCGAAACAGGCGTACCTAATGAGCGTAAATAAGATGACATTCAATGCTGATATGTCTTCGAGAAATTGGGCAGATAGACTGAAACATTGCTTAGACATTTACGGGTTTTCAGAAGTTTGGATAAATGGCGGGGTTGGGGATGTAAATGTTTTTCTTCAAATATTCAAACAACGCATGATAGATGGTTTTAAACAGGACTGGGCAAGCAAACTCAACGGAAGTAATCGTTTTGAAACATATAGGTCATTCAAATCCTTATTACAACCTGAAAAATACTTATCTCATCTTACCATCAGTAAATTTAGATCGGCTTTCATTAAGTTCCGTTTTGGTATAAATGAACTAAAAATAAATCAGCGTTATCGTGATGTTTTGAAAAACTGCCCATGTGGTGGTAGAATAGAGAACGAACTACATGTACTAACAGCCTGTCCATTATATGATGATATTAGAAGGAAATATTTGCTTAAGCATATGCAAAATATCAGAAATCTGTCATTATCTTTTCTGCTGCAAAACGAAAGTTGTAATGTGACCAGAGATGTTGCAATGTTTGTTTTTTATGCATTAAGACTGAGAGAAGAGCACTCTCAGCCCTAAACAGTCATATCAGCCCTGTGCTTTTCATTTAGTTTACTTTTTCTCAGTGAGCTCACTGTGTATTAAGTGGATTGTTTTCGTTCTTCCTATTTTATTTTAGTTAAGCTGTGTGTGCAACACGTGCACCCAAAATGTATACAGGTCCGTGACCTTACATTAAAATTCTTGCGTTCTTGCGTTCTTGCGTTCTTGGTCTGCTAGCAGACGAAATTAGCAAGTGCAAGAACAGTTGGCTCGACTCCACCGTCATCGTTGCTGGTGATTTCAACAAAGCCAGCCTCAAGAAAGAAATGCTGAAGCTGTACCAGCAAGTGGACTGTCCAACACGTGGTGACAAGACCCTGGATTACTGCTTCACCTCCATCAAGAGGGTGTACCACTCGATCCGCCGTGCACCTTTGGGACAGTCCGCTGACAGCATGATATATCTGGTGCCAGTCTACAAACAAAAACTGAAAGCTGAAAAACCAGTCGTGAAAACTGTGAAACAATGGTCGGCCCCTGCCTTAGAGACCTTGCAGGACTGTTTCGAATGTACAGATTGGAATGTTTTTAAAGACTCTGCTGGGGACTTAAATGAATATACCGTGTGATTATATTTCATTCTGTGAAAGTGTGTGCATTCCATCAAAAAATATCAAAATATTTTCAAACGACAAAATCTGGTGTAACAGGGCTGTTAGGAAAAAAAACTAAAGGAAAAAGAGAGGGCTTTTCGTGAAACTGATGATAGAATAGTCCACAATAAGTCAAAAAGAAGTGTTTAAAAATGCATTAAGAAGGCACATTTTTTATATGGGGAAAAAAAAAACAACAGAAGAAAACCTGTCTACAAACAACTCTAGGAATGTATGGACCGGACTGCAGAACATCACTGATTATAAAATAACCCACCAGACAGTCGACAGCACTGACAGAACTCTTCCAGACAAACTCAACACATTCTACTCCAGATTCGACAAACCATTGTCTGCGTCTGACGTGGTTGTACCCAAAATCACCCCCACTCCCCCTTTCATAGTCCAAGAAGAATGAAGTCAGACGCCACTTCAGTCGTCTGAAAATAAGAAAAGCTGCTGGCCCTGACAACATCTCACCAGGCCTTTTGAGGAAGTGTGCAGTCCAACTATGCAGTGTCTTCACTGACATATTTAACATGTCCCTTCAGTCTTGTGTGGTGCCACACTGCTTTAAGAAATCAACAATCAGTCCTGTTCCAAAAAAAAGTACAGCCTAGTTGTCTTAATGATTATCGTCCCATAGCCTTAACATCAGTCGTAATGAAAATATTTGAACGCATGATTATACAGTTCCTAAAAACTTGCATTCCTCCATCTTTTGATCCCTTTCATTTCGCCTATAGAGCTAACAGATCAGCTGAAGATGCCATTAGCAAAGGTTTCTACCATGTCCTCAGACATCTCGAAAATCCTAACAGCTATGCCAGGATCCTTTTCATTGACTACAGCTCTGCGTTCAACACAATAGTACCATCAAAACTATATTTTAAACTGAAAGACCTCTCACTGCCTGAATCAATATGTGCATGGACCCTAATTTTTCTAAGATGCAGACCACAAGTTGTTACAGTTGGTGACCTCACTTCCTCCTGATCCACGAGGACACAGGAATAGACATGCCACGAAGGTGACACCAATGGCCACGGGGATCCAAGGGAATCGTTTCTGACGATGTTCGTTGGCTTCCACTGCATCTGGAAAACAAACACACAGATACAGACATATACATACACACACATATATATAGAGAGAGAGATGATATATATATATATATATATATGCATGCATATGCAGTGCGAGTTAAGCGATTTGAACTACAAGAGAAGAAGATTTCTTGATTTAGATGGCCACCATGAAGTAAGTGATTGAGGCCTATGCACAAATCATTCTCTGAATAAAATTAAACAGCTTCCCTTACCTCCTTTCAATACTATGTAATCGTGAAATATCGGTGCAATCCGCTTGCTGATAATGATTGTGCACAGAAGGGAGTCACTGCAAAGATATCTACCAATGAATAACAAATCGGGTAAATGCAGGTATTGTAAGACCTTCACACTGAGTGTAAAACAGTTTCCGTTCTTTGCACTGATTAATATTTTGAAAACTAAAGTTTTTGATGACTGTGACTGATGTCCCACAACAAGGCAGAACTTTGATGCTCCTGGTAGATGTGTGCATTAATGTATCGTCCATAGGAAGCAGAATGCTTTGCTGTTGGAACTAAAGATGATCAAATAATTATCATTATTCAGTGGGTCCATGTAACATCCATAGGAAGCAGAATGCTTTGCTGTTGGAACTAAAGATGATCAAATAATTATCATTATTCAGTGGGTCCATGTAACGTCCATAGGAAGCAGAATGCTTTGCTGTTGGAACTAATTTGATAAACTGTCATTATTCAGTGGGTCCATGTAACGTCCATAGGAAGCAGAATGCTTTACTGTTGGAAATAAAGATGATAAACTGTCATTATTCAGTGGGTCCATGTAACGTCCATAGGACGCAGAATGCTTTACTGTTGGAAATAAAGATGATAAACTGTCATTATTCAGTGGGTCCATGTAACGTCCATAGGAAGCAGAATGCTTTACTGTTGGAAATAAAGATGATAAACTGTCATTATTCAGTGGGTCAACGTAACAGACAGAGGTGGTCAGTTCTGAGAAAATGATATCAGAGGTGGTCAGTTCTGAGAAAATGATATCAAACAGAGGTGGTCAGTTCTGAGAAAATGATATCAAACAGAGGTGGTACGTTCTGAGAAAATGATATCAAACAGAGGTGGTACGTTCTGAGAAAATGATATCAAACAGAGGTGGTACGTTCTGAGAAAATGATATCAAACAGAGGTGGTCAGTTCTGAGAAAATGGTAACAGACAGAGGTGGTACGTTCTGAGAAAATGATATCAAACAGAGGTGGTACGTTCTGAGAAAATGATATCAAACAGAGGTGGTCAGTTCTGAGAAAATGATATCAAACAGAGGTGGTCAGTTCTGAGAAAATGGTAACAGACAGAGGTGGTACGTTCTGAGAAAATGATATCAAACAGAGGTGGTTATTTTCTATTATCTGGATGGTTTGATGTAAAAAAGCAGTTGTTGCTTATTCAATTACCATCTTGAAATAAAAATGTTGACTTGACTTGACTCGACACAACTGCACAGAATCATATTGTGTGTAAACAAATGTGTGAGTAATTAAAGGTCTTATTCACAGTTCTGTATGCTCCTTTCAGTAAGTACTCATCTGCATTTTTGAAATATTCATTTTAACCGAAAATGAAGTCCCTACTTCTTTTTATAAATCAAAATATAGTGAAACAAGACAAAACAAAACGAAATAAACATGAATTATCAATATTAAAGTCCAGTTGGGTTTAGCCCGAATCAAAGCCCCGCTCGCTCTCTCTCTGTGTCTCCCCCCCTCTCTCTCGGTGTCACTCTCTCCCCACCCACTTTATCTTTCTTCTCATTTACTAAGCACAACAACATTGCTCTTCTTACTCATAATTATTGACTGTAAGACTGAGTCTAACACACACACACACACACACACACACACACACACACACACACATATATATATATGGGGGTGTGTCCATCGAGATCGATGATGACCATCGTTGTCATCCAGCTGGGGGATGGGGGGAGAGTGGTGGTGGGGTGGGGGGGAGGATGCTCATGAATCTATCTGTGAATGCGCAGATGGCTGAATAGTCCAATCTGCGCACGAAATGTTCGCTGACAGTTGGGGCAGACAAAGACAGGCATATCATTGTCAGGGAGCTTGTTTGCCCGTGACTTTCTGGCCTGCCTCTTCTGAACAGCTGCAGCAGTCCTGTTGGCCTCGCACAACTTGGCACCTTTGTGCACAGCAGCGCGCCATTTGTCACGGTCCACTGCAGATTCCTCCCAGGAGTCAGGGTTGATATCAAACGCTTTCAGAGAGACTTTCAGAGTATCTCTGAAGCGCTTCTTCTGACCTCCGTGTGATCTCTTCCCTCGTTGCAGCTCGCCATAGAAGAGCCTTTTGGGCAGCCGATGGTCTGGCATGTGCACCACATGTCCAGCCCAGCGAAGCTGGGACTGCATCAGGATGGTGAAGATGCTGGGAAGGGTGGCTTTTGCGAGCACCTCTGTGTCTGGGGTCCTGTCTTGCCACTTGATGTTCAGTAGCTTCCTGAGGCATATTGTGTGGAAGTGGTTCAGCTTCTTGGCATGTCGTTGGTACACTGTCCAGTTTCGCAGGCGTACAGTAGTGTGGGGAGAACTACTGCTCTGTAGACCTTTAGCTTGGTCTCAAGACTAATGCCTCTTCTGTTCCAGACATTTGCGTTGAGTCTACCAAAAGTTGTGCTTGCTCTTGCAATCCTGACGTTCACTTCATCATCGATGGTCGCATTTCGTGACAGTGTGCTGCCAAGGTATGTGAACCGCTCCACCGCACTGAGTCTCTGACCGTTGACTGTGATGTTGGGCTCAACGTAGGGTTTCCCTGGGGCTGGCTGATGGAGAACTTCAGTTTTCCTCGTGCTGATGGTAAGGCCAAAGTTCCTGCTGGCAGTGGCAAACTTGTCGACGCTGAGTTGCATGTCAGCTTCAGATCCAGCGTTGAGGGCACAATCATCAGCAAACAAAAAGTCTCTGATGATGTCTGTCATGACCTTCATTTTTGCTTGAAGCCTTCTGAGGTTAAACAACTTGCCATCTGTTCAGTACTTTAGGCCGATTATATATATATATATATATATATATATATATATATATATATATATAATATGAATGATGTGGTTACATCATACATATATGTATGAATGATGAAGCTACTAAAACTCATTTCTGCTTTTGTGCTGTCACGAATCAACTACTGTAATTCTCTTCTCATAGGCTATCCACATAATCTCCTTCAGCGAATTCAACAATGCTGCCCGTCTGACTCTAAGAGTCCCATGTATTGATCACATTTCTCCTCACCTCTGAACTCTACACTGGCTCCCCACTGAAGTGAAAGAGTGGTCATGAATGATTTGTAATTTGTAATATTTTTCTTTCATGTATAGCACCCTGAGCTCTTACAGAGAAAGGGCGCTGTATAAATATACATTATTATTATCATTGTTAGTAGTAGTAGTAGTAGTAGTGGTATCATTATTACTATATAGCGCCTATCCTTGTTCGGAGACCAAGCTCTAAGCCCTTTACGAACTCAGGGTCATTTGCACAACAGGCTTCCTACCTGGGTATAGCCAACTGATGGCTGCTGTTGGGCACTCATCATTTGTCACCTGTGTGATTCAATCAGATTTAAGGCACGCACACATACACACTCAGACAGACATGTAACATTTTACGTGTATGACCTTTTTTTTTCATTTACTCTGCCATGTAGGCAGCCATACTCTGTTTTCAGGTGTATACATGCTGGTTATGTTCTTGTTTCCATAACCCACCGAACGCTGACATAGATTACAGGATCTTTAATGTGCATATCTGATCGTCTGTGTGTGTATACACACAAAGGGGGTTCAAGCACTAGCAGGTCTACATATGTTGACCTGGGAGATCGGAAAAATCTCCACCCTTTACACACCAGGTGCTGTTACCCAGATTCGAACCCAGGACCCTCAGATTGAAAGTCCAACGCTTTAATCACTTGGCTATTGCGCCCATACATCCAGAGCTTTCTCAGTTGTCAGAGGCTGTGCAGACCCTACCTGTTCTGGTCCATTTCCCTGACGTACAGTTGTAAGCCAGCTGGTGTCTGTAGAAGAGGAAACACACGCTGCCTTCCTGCACCCAGAACTCGTGCTGCGGACACTGCAGTGGTGGTATCTCCACACACTGGTACGTTTCCTCAGGCGGCAGCGGTACACTGCGTCGTTCACACATGCCGTGCTCTTTTTCCTCTCCGAGCTGGTGGGGTGAGAGAACAGAGATAAACTTTAGTTTCCAGATGAAGGGCAAACTTTCCCTCTGTCATGTGGAAGACAGGAGTGAAACGAATCACATGTCATGCCGTATGATGAAACCAAAGTAATTAATCATGTTATGGACTTTGGATAAAATCATGAATATTATCTCCCTTGGACAGTCTTGATCCAAGTCAGGCACTTCAACAGCTGAAAATGGAAGTGAAAAAATGCCAATGAAAAGTATGAAACATATGGAGGCATAACTCATGGTCAATGGAGAAGTGATTCCTAGTGCACACAATACAGTGTCTGCCTGAACAGATCGACATCAACAGTGCAGACAGATGTGACCACAGTGCATCCCTTTCCAACACAAGTATAGTAGGTACTGAAGGTGATGGAATAACACAGACATGTCAGGAATACTGTCCAAAAATGACAATATACCCATTGGTCTGTAGTGATAACAATACTGCCTTAACAGGAGAATGGTACCCATTGATTTCTAGTGACAATGACACTGCCTTAACAGGAGAATGGTACCCATTGATTTCTAGTGACAATGACACTGCCTTAACAGGAGAATGGTACCCATTGATTTCTAGTGACAATGACACTGCCTTAACAGGAGAATGGTACCCATTGATTTCTAGTGACAATGACACTGCCTTAACAGGAGAATGGTACCCATTGATTTCTAGTGACAATGACCACTGCCTTAACAGGAGAATGGTACCATTGATTTCTAGTGACAACGACACTGCCTTAACAGGAGAATGGTACCCATTGATTTCTAGTGACAATGACACTGCCTTAACAGGAGAATGGTACCCACTGATTTCTAGTGACAATGACACTGCCTTAACAGGAGAATGGTACCCGTTGATTTCTAGTGACAATGACACTGCCTTAACAGGAGAATGGTAGCCATGAAGTGCCGCGATGCGACACTCTGAAACATTATAGCTAGAGCCACAGCAAAGAGCAGGACTTGAGAGCTGTGTGTGCCAAGGGCTGAAATAGGAAGACTGCTCCCACACAGTCAAACATCACCCACTTCCCAGATTTTTGCACAAAGTGTGAACATCCCGATGGTCCGAATAAGAGAAAGATGGGGAGGAGGAGGGCCAGAAGGAGAAGAAACGAAGAGGCTCTCTCTCTCTCTCTCTCTCTCTCTCTCTCTCTCTCTCACACACACACACACACACACACACACACACACACAATGCCGAGAACAGCAAAAAGACAACATACATCTTCCAAAGATGCATAATGGCAAAATACAAAGAACCAGGGGATGAGAAAGAGGGGGAACAGGCAGGACTGTACAATAAGGAAGGGGTCTGCACGTCCCTACCCCCACACACCACCACCTCACCACACCCCGTGGGGACTGGCAGGACTGTACAATAAGGAAGGGGTCTGCACGTCCCTACCCCCACACACCACCACCTCACCACACCCCGTGGGGACTGGCAGGGCTGTACAATAAGGAAGGGGTCTGCACGTCCCTACCCCCGCATACCACCACCTCACCACACCCGGTGGGGACAGGCGGAAAGACAACCCCGTGGCCCTCTGTCAGAGAAAGATAATAATAGAGAAAAACTGTTCATCAACTTGTAACATAATCTACTTCTCTCTATGGCAAAACATATCCGTCATGAGAAAACAAAATAAATATTTCCATATCAATGTAGTGGGAGGGAAAAGTAGCGCCCCTCTCACCCATGATTTAATAGAGTACTGGTCAAAGTGTACAAATACCAAATGATACCTAGCAATAACTTAAAAGTACGAAGTTACAAGGAATATTAATACATTAGCACACAGCGAAAACGATTATATGCACAAATAAAACAAACATGGCAACACAAAGCTAGCCAAATGGCAATAAATTAATTTACCTCAACAGCTGGTGCAATCTGGTCAAAACAAATTCCCAGAGACTGGAACGCAGCCTCTTCTACCTGGCTGGACGAGGACACAGGTCAGCACAGGGCCTGCAGTAACCCTGGCACAACTTTTGGCTGAATGAACAGCCCATCCCCTCCTCTTCAGCAGAATGAAGAGGAACCGGGGAACCACTGGACAGACTGACCAGAAAGCCTTCCAGTTCAAAACCTGTCTATGAGGAGACAGAGCAGAGAGACACTCCAATCTGAACCATGAACGGTTCACTCAGAAGCATAACCGCACGAGCAGCATGGACCACATTGCCACACGGACACACTAACTCACACACACTCACATACTCCTATGTAATGGGAACCCTATCATCTCAAAAGCTGGATCCATGCCGTCTTCCCCAAGAATGGCGAAATATAAAAGTAGTGTCTAACTGTCGACTGTGACAATCACAATGCAAAAACGTGACAAATAACTCAATCTGAACACTTTGGGGTTGTGGTCAACAGTGGTCAGCAGTGGCCATAGACCTGGGGGAACATTGACCTGAAGGACCATTGACTTGGTGGAGCAAAGACCTACAAAATGTAAATTTGGGGGAGTATAGAGCTGGGGGAACACAGAGATGACCTAAACATTTCCCTCCTCACTGTTTCCGATACACTATATAAGTATATGTTTATTTACTTATCTATCTATTCTTTCATTCATTCCCTTCCACTATATATCACTAGAAAAGAGCTTCAATGCAGGTTGTTACAGTAAGACTACCCCGCCTTTTATTTGTTCCTTAAGTTTGTGGCAAAAACGAAGGTCATGACAGACATCATCAGAGACTTTGCTGATGATTGTGCCCTCAACGCAGGATCTGAAGCTGACATGCAACTCTGCGTCGACAAGTTTGGCACTGCCAGCAGGAACTTCGGCCTTACCATCAGCACGAGGAAACCTGAAGTTCTCCATCAGCCAGCCCCAGGGAAACCCTACGTTGAGCCCAACATCACAGTCAACGGTCAGAGACTCATATACCTTGGCAGCACACTGTCACGAAATGCGACCATCGACGATGAAGTGAACGTCAGGATTGCAAGAGCAAGCGCACATTTGGTAGACTCAATGCAAATGTCTGAAACAGAAGAGGCATTAGTCTTGAGACCAAGCTAAAGGTCTACAGAGCAGTAGTTCTCCCCACACTACTGTACGCCTGCGAAACATGGACAGTGTACCAACGACATGCCAAGAAGCTGAACCACTTCCACACAACAATGCCTCAGGAAGCTACTGAACATCAAGTGCAAGACAGGACCCCAGGACACAGAGGTGCTTGCAAAAGCCACCCTTCCCAGCATCTTCACCATCCTGATGCAGTCCCAGCTTAGCTGGGCTGGACACGTGGCGCGCATGCCAGACCATCGGCTGCCCAAAAGGCTCTTCTATGGCGAGCTGCAACGAGGGAAGAGATCACACGGAGGTCAGAAGAAGTGCTTCAGAGATACTCTGAAAGTCTCTCTGAAAGCGTTTGATATCAACCCTGACCCCTGGGAGGAATCTGCAGTGGACCGTGAGAAATGGCACGCTGCTGTGCACAAAGGCGCCAAGTTGTGCGAGGCCAAGAGCACTGCTGCAGCTGTTCAGAAGAGGCAGGCCATAAAAGTCACGGGCAAACAAGCTCCCTGACAATGATATGCCTGTCTTTGTCTGCCCCAACTGTCAGCGAACATTTCGTGCGCAAATTGGATTATTCAGCCATCTGCGCATTCACAGATAGATTCATAAGCATGCTCCACCCCACCCCACCACCACCCTCCCCCCATCCCCCAGCTGGATGACAACGATGGTCCATCATCGATCTCGATGGACACACCATCAAGTTTGTGGTGGACGGGAGAGGGAGTGGTGTGAGATGGGTCAATAAAGTTAGCCCAGAACAACAAAATGCGGCCAACTTTAAGCTTTGGAGAATCCGTTTGAAATCACGACTCCAATGTCATAATGTTCTTCATGTTGCGTGCATGAATCTGATTATGAATTCAATACATTCAAAAACGGAAAAGCTCTTCAGTCCGTATTCTCGTTTATAAATACCCTGTTGTAAAGAGGCTTTTTGAGAAAAGAGTGACTTCTCAGAGCGCCTATTTGGACACGTTTCTTAACTGTGGCGGTTTGATTGAAGTCAAGTCCGCAGCTGTCAAAGTGCCGATCATGACAGAAGGCGATCTCTACATGGCACTTGCTGAGACCACTGTGAAACACACACACACACACACACACACACACACACACATCACACACACACACACACACACGCGAGCGCGCGCACGCACGCACGCACACACGCTACAAAAACCTTCAAAGCATTTTGACACAATACTCTCTCTCTTTCTCTGTGTGTGTCCCCCGGGGGGACGTATCAGGACACTAAAGTGACCGACGGGGGATGATTTAGGACACTGACAAGTCCCCTCGCGAGGGGGACGACGATTTGGGACGTTACACCGGGTTGTGACATGGACTAATTTTAAATCTGAAGTGTTTACACAAGTGAGTCCAAAATTACACAAAGGGAATAATTCAAACTATCACTGCTAGCACTGTCCATCAGTATGCATGCCGGTAAACTAGGAGTACAAAGAAACATGCCTACATCTATGTCTTTCTTAAGCACACAGGTGTATCCTACAAAGAAGAAATAAAGATCACCCTTGGACACATGGGGTCTGTGTGTAACTTGAGCACCCGGGAGTCAGCCTGGACCATGGTCACCCAGCACAGTGCCACCAGCACCACCAACGTGTCTCCGTCCTGTCGTCAGTAATGGTCATCATCATCATCTTCAATCTTTGATAAAAGGAAAATAAATAGATAAAATAAACAGATGCAAATTAGCCTTTTCCATATTTCATAACCCATTCATTAAAGCAATTCTGATGCCTGTAAACCTTCTAGATGATATTCGGAGACCTAATGAATGAATCAAGAAAATATCTTAAATGCAGACAGTGAAATACACACACCACACACACACACACACACACACACACACACACACACACATATATATATATATATATACATATACATATACATATAGAAATATAATATATTCAATATTGTATCCGCATGACAGAGAAAGCAAAGGGTGAAACATTAATTGGAAACACAATTCCCATACACCAATAGAATTGAAGAAGCCTGATAATAATAATAATCACAATCATGATAACGGATATTCATATAGCACACTATCCAGAAAATTCTCCGGGTGCTTTTCAAAACATATGGCATTACACATAACACATTATACTGATGTTACGTTTACACACTGAAATGTGACAAGCAGACTACACACACATACACACACAAACACGCACGCACATACGGCATACATTTAAAAATACATTTTGCATACCAGCCCCCCTCCACACACACACACACACACACACACACACATATATATATATATATATATATATAAGTCCAGTTTGCGCACCTCATGGAGCTGCTACTAAGGTATGGAGTATGTTTGACACTGACAAGATGGATAGCAGCAGCGCTTCAGGAAAGAACTGTCGTCTTACGCCTCGAAGTTATGGGACCAGCGGAACACCAGCCCACAAGGACTCGCACTTGAAGGAATGATAGGGGAAATTCTTCTTAGCCCATTAACAACCACATCCCCAACTCGCCTTGAAACAAGACAAGGGGACAGTGACAGTGTGATCAACATTGCTCTAACATCTCCAAAATTCAAAGCAGGAATGAATGTAGACACGCTTCCACACCAAGGCAGTGACCACCTCCCAGTAGTTTTCAGTCTACAGAAACTATCAGATCAACCCTGTATGATCCATTTCAGTATGAAACCAAAGAGACAACCATCATCGAAAAATTAAGACGCAGAAGAAACAAAAGAATGGCACCGAACAGGATGCAAACTATTCAGCCCCCATGGTGGAACACCGACACAGAATACAGAAAGAATCAGCTCCTGGCCCAGACAAAGTTCGCTATTCGGACATCAAGGAGCTATCGGAAGAAGACAGAAGCAAACTTTTCAATCTGTATCAAAACAGTTTCCACAATGGACATGTGCCGGAGGACTGGACACACAGCTTCTTAAAACCCATACCAAAACCAGGAAAGGACCATCATCAGGTAAGCGGCTACCGGATCCTAACCATGCAAAACATTGCTGGAAAGCTCATGGAACCCATGATAGCCAGGAAACTTGCAAGGGCTCTTGAACACAGGCACATTCTCCCTTCAAATCAAGGTGGTTAGAGAACAGGTAAGTCCACATGAGAAAATGCAACTGCTTTCACATATGAGGTATATGAAGTATTTCAAAGAAAAGAAGAAACACTAGCAGTAGCAATCAACCTTGAAGATGCCTACAATAAAGTCCAGTTTGCGCACCTCATGGAGCTGCTACTACGGTATGGAGTAAGTTTGACACTGACAAGACGGATAGCAGCAGCGCTTCAAGAAAGAACCGTCATCCTACGCCTCGGAGATTGGATGTCTGCACCTTCTAAACTATCCATGGGACTGCCACAAGGGTCTCCGCTCTCTCCTGTCCTCTACAACGTCTACACGAAAGGCCTTGCAGACTTAAACAACAATGGAATAGTTCGGGTGCTTACTCTTGCGGATGATGGACTGGTCTTCAAAACTTCGAGAGATGCTCAATAAAGAACTAAAGCCATCACAAAACAACTGAACAATATCGCTCAATGGTGCAAGGACACAGGATCTTCCAATAATCCAGCGAAAGCCCAAACGTTGCTGTGCACCCATTAACAATTTTTCCAAATGTAAATATGGTTTTAAAACTCACAGATGAAAAGAAAAACAAAAGTGGGAAAAAAAAAAAAAACCCAAACATTATTAACGAAATTTAATTTGGGAAGTTGTCGGGAAAACCCAGGGGAAAACTATGCGGAAGTGAACCTTTTAAAAGAAAACGTAAGAAAAAAATCTCTTTACACAAGGCCTATTTCACCAAAAAAACAACCGGTTGGGTTCCGCGGAAACAAAAATAAAAACAATTTGGGAAAAGAATGCCCCTACAAAGTCCACTTTTCACCAACCTGGAATTGACTTGAAAAATTTCCCTCCAGGGCTATGTCTTTCCCAAACCCGAAACCAACATGCCTATTCAACGGGCCAAGAACCCAACAAAAAGAAAAATGGAATGGGAAAGCCCCAAGTGGCTTGGCAATGCGCAATTTCTTAAAAAAAAATCACATTTGGGCTACCCGGCCGGGGGAAAAACCTTAAAATTTTTTTTGGGGGGGCCCCGGTGTTAAGGGAAAAGAAACCCCAGCCGAAAAAATTTCGTAAGCCCCAACACCAACAAAAGGCCCAGAAAAATGGGGGGAAAATTCGAAAAGGCAAAGGAAATTAAAAAAATCAAAGGCCACAAACCAACAGCCCGAAATTGGGGAAAACGGCCCAAGCCGGGTTGGCCGGTTTTTTCAAATTAAAACAAAACAGACTTTTCCCAAAAAAACCATTTGGAAACCAAAAGGGGGGGGGGGAGTTTTTTGGGGCCCTTTTTCCCCCCTCCCCCCTTGCCCAATAAAGGCCCCCCCCCCCTTGGGGTTTTTGGGTGGAGGGGGTTTTTTGCGGGGGGGTTTGGCAGGGGGAAAGGGTCAATTCAAGGTTTCTTGGGGGTTGGGGAGGGGGGGGGGGGGGGGGGGGAGGGGGGGTTGAAGGGTGAGGGTTTTTTGGTTATCACCACAGGGAACAAAGGAAAATTAACGGCGGAACTCTTAAAAAAACAATGAAAAACCCGTGCTGGCTCATTTGTTCCTGGCCTTTGCCGAATTCTTATTATTCTTTTAAACAAAAATTTTAAATTTATTTAGATTTTTTTGTTCCGTACCAAATACCACCGGGTTCAAGGAATAGAACGTGTTTTAATAACCTGTTTGAATTTAAAACCATTAAATTCATTGGATTGATTTTTCAAGAAAATTTGTTTTCATATAAAAACTGAACAACACAAATTTCTGTTACAAATTTTTTTCCATTCTTGCGAATTTTTTTCAAAAAATTGTTTTGTAAAAGTTGTTTTGGTTTTTGTTGTTTCCTTTGAGTTTTAAAGGGAGTTTTGTATTGGGTGTGTTCTGATTGAAAAAGAAAAGTGTACAAAAGCCATGTAAAGGATTTAACTCAACATTTTATAAAAAATGAAAAACATTTGGTTCCTTAAAATTCTTTCTTTCAAAAATTTTCATTTTTATTAATTATTTTCTTTTGGTATCTTTGTAAAAAAAACCCCAAACCCACCAACCTCCCAAAAAAAATTTAAGGAAAACAAAATGTAACGACAGGGTTTATTTCATTTTAAGGCAAGAATTTTTAAAACCTTTTTCTGATGGGTTTAATAACATTTTTTCCTTTTAATGTGGATATGGGTAGGTTTGCATTTTTTGTCATGTAGGGTAAACCATTTTGATTTTATTTTGTCTTTTAATGTCCACCCATTCTTTTTTATGTTCTTAATTTTTTTAAAAAAAAAACCCCCCCCCCCCAAAAGGTAGCCTTCAAAAAAGAAGGTATGTTCGGTGTGCTCTTTTCCATTTTGCACCTGTAAAAAATACATACATTATACATTTTACCAATGAGTATCAAAAAGTCCAACATGCACTCTGTGCGCATATTTTCGGCAACTGATACCAAATAATACTGCATTTTCTGTTTTTCTTATGTTTGTAAACACTGTACTTTTTTTTCCTTTTAACAGCTTTTCGAAGTTTTGCCAAAATTGTTTTGTGTTATTATATATCCAGAATATGTGTTCAATATTATCCTTTGCTTCCATACAGAAGTCACATTAATTGTCATTTACTAGTCCCATGTACTGTACGTAATTGTAATTTCATGATCACAACAGCAGTTCACAATTCTAAACAAACAGATACTTATAAAATTATATAAATATATATATAACACAGTAATCTGTTACCTTCACAAGTTGTTATGAAGTTAGGATGTCCAAACTCAAAACGAAGTGAAAATCCAGTAAAGTGTTATTTTTAAAATCCGTGAGTGATCTATGAGCATTCTGTGATAGAAGTTAGTTCTTCTTCTTCTTCTTCTTCCATTAATGCTCAGCGTCATAACTCTATTACCAGCATTTTATGCGTGCTGGGTATTTTCGTGTCTTCATAACCCACCGAACGCTGACATGGGTGACAGGATCTTTAACGTGCGTATTTGATCTTCTGCGTGCGAAAACACACGGAGGGGGTTCAGGCACTAGCAGGTCTGTACATATGTTGACCTGGGAGATCGGAAAAATCTGCACCCTTTACCCACCAGGCGCCCTTACCGTGATTCGAACCTGGAACCCTTAGACTGAAAGTCCAACGCCGAAACCACTTGGCTACTGCGCCCGTCAAGTTCTAGTTCCAGAACAAGTTTCAGTTTCAGTTTCAGTAGCTCAAGGAGGCGTCACTGCGTTCGGACAAATCCATATACGCTACACCACATCTGCCAAGCAGATGCCTGACCAGCAGCGTAAAACACGCGCGGTACACCGCGCGAGCACGGACGGTAATGCCAAGCCGGCCTCTTGTCTGTGCTTCACACACGCGCGCAGACTGAGGCCGTGATATCGCCTGTCAGAACAAAACTCCCTGAAATGATCTGGTGTTCTACAATTGTATTTTTGCACCACTATCCACTATCACAACTTTGTTTTCGACAATTTTGAAAGATTAGGTGTCTTGTAATTTGATCAACTTCATAATTATTTTTCTAACTTTGACGGAGCGACCACAAAACTGGTCTCCTTCTGTCAAACAACATGTGACTGGATAATATAAGACCTGACAGAATAGAACAGCGTACAATCCATTTCAAAACGGTACAATACAAGGCAACGTGAAACAAACCAGAAGAATGTAACATGACGAAACAAAATATGTGGTTCGTCCATCGGGATCGACGAGGACCATCTGGTCATCCTGGGGTGAGTGGGTTGGGCTCTGTGGGTGCGCAGATGACTGGTCAGGCCAATCTGCGCCTGGAAGGTTCTGACGCAGTGTGGACAGGGGATGGTGGCGGCTGTCGGGGACTTGCTGGCACTGCTTTTCCTGGCCTGTCTGCATTGCTCTGCTGCAGCGATTCTGTTGGCCTCACAGGATTTGGCGCCTTTGTGGACAGCTGAACGCCACTTTGGTCTGTCCATTGCATTCAGCTCCCATGTGTCGTGGCTGATGTTCAGAGAAGCTTTCAGAGTCTTTGAAGCGCTTCTTTTGGCCTTTATGGGAGCGCTTGCCATGTTGGAGTTCGCCGTACAGCAGTTTCTTGGGGAGCCGGTGGTCTGGCATGTGAACTACATAGCCTGCCCAGCGCAGCTGGGCCTGCATCAAGATGGTGTAGATGCTGGGCAAGTTTGCACGAGTGAGCACCTCTGTGTCAGGGATCTTCTCTTGCCCCTTTATGCCGAGAAGTTTTCTGAGGCTGGTGGTGTGGAAGTGGTTCAGCTTTTTGGCGTGGCGTTTGTAGACCGCCCATGATTCACATCCATAGAGCAGTGTGGTGAGAACTATGGCCTTGTATACTTTGAGCTTCGTCTCCAGGGTGATGCCTCTCCTGTTCCAAACGTTCTTATGGAGTCTGGCATTCACCTCGTCGTCGATGACAACTGTGCGAGAGAGTGTACTGCCCAGGTATGTGAACTTGTCCACCCCGTTCAGTTGTTGCCCATTGATGAAGATGTTTGGTTCAACGTAAGGCTTTCCTGGAGCTGGCTGGTGCATCACCTCAGTCTTCTTTGTGCTGATTGTGAGGCCAAAGTTTTCACAGGCAGCAGAGAACTTGTCGACACTGTGTTGCATGTCAGTTTCGGAGGCAGCGTTGAGAGCGCAGTCATCAGCAAACAGGAAGTCGTTGACGGTGTCTGTCCTCACCTTGGTTTTTTGCTTAAAGCCTCCTGAGGTTGGAGAGTGAGCCATCTGTGTGGTACCTGATGCCAATGCCTACATCAGCGTCTCTGAAGGCATCTGTCAGCATGGCTGAAAGCATGAGACTGAACAGGGTGGGGGCAAGAACACACCCTTGTTTGACTCCGTTAGAGACAGGGAATGGTTCTGAAGTCTCTCCGTTGTCTTGGACTCGGGCCAGCATCCCATCGTGTAGTTGCCGTATGATGGTGATGAACTTTCTGGGACACCCGTACTTCGCCATGATTCTCCAAAGGCCATCTCTGCTAACAGTATCGAAGGCCTTGGTCAGATCGACATAGGTGGAGTAAAGGTTGGCGTTCTGTTCCTGACACTTCTCCTGGAGCTGCCTGGCAGCAAACACCATGTCGATAGTCCCGCGTTCTTTCCGGAAGCCACACTGGCTCTCTGGTAGGAGACCTTGCTCAAGGTGCGCTATGAGACGGTTGAGTAGCACTCTGGCCAGAGTCTTGCCTGTGACGGACAGCAGGGATATTCCACGATGGTTGTCACAGGCCTGACGATTTCCTTTGTGCTTGTACAGGTGTATGATGGAAGCGTCTTTGAAGTCCTGTGGAACTGCCTCATGCTGCCAGATGAGCTGGAACAGCTGATGAAGCTTCTCAGTCAGCGCCATACCACCTTCTTTGTAGACCTCAGCTGGAATGGAGTCTGAGCCAGGGGCTTTGCCACTGGATAGCAGACGGATAGCTTTCTGGGTCTCCTCCAAAGTTGGAATGGCATCCAACGACTCACTGACTGGCACCTGGGGGAGTCGGTCGATGGCTTCATCATTGATGGTGGAGAGGCAGTTCAGTACGCTGTCAAAGTGTTCAGCCCATCTCTCAAGGATCCCGTCCTTGTCAGTGATCAGGGTAGAACCATCAGCACTGAGGAGTGGAGCAGATCCGGAGGTGGTGGGACCGTAGACTTCTTTCAGGCCGTTATAGAATTTCTTCATGTCGTTCCTGTCTGCAAAGCCCTGGATCTCATCAGCTTTGTTGCTCAACCAGGAATCCTGAATCTGCCACAGCTTCAGCTGGATGGTGCTGCGTGCGCTCTTCAGTATGTCTTTCTTTGACTGTGACTTGGGATC
>NC_134902.1:41103239-41118239 GCF_041734735.1 Babylonia areolata
TAAAGCCACACTGACTCTCTGGGATAGGGAGCAAGCAGTGTCAGATTGTGTGAGGGTGGAAAAACCACAACACACACACCGCACACACACACACCACACACACACCTCACACACACACACATGATTGTTTGAGGGTGGAAAAAACACATCACACACACACACACACACACACACACACACACACACACACACATGATTGTTTGAGGGTGGAAAAACCACATCACACACACACACATACATGATCTGCCTGCAACATGCTTCTAATATGTTATGCATGTAACATGTATTATTGATAATCAGACCAAAATGCATTCACACACACACACACACACACACACACACACACACACACACACACACACACACACACACACATGCTTGCACTCACCAATGGTGAAATGAATGTCTTCTGTTTCCAAGAATCAACGGACAACTGCTGCCACATCACACACTGATCACTGTATATGTTGACATGATACTCCACAGGTGCATGGTCAAGAATGCAGATTAGGACAAGCTATTGTCCATTAGCATTATCTGACTAACATGTTTGCTTTTTCTTTCTTTTGTTCTTTGCACATGTCATGGGATCTGAGATAATACTTTTCAACACAAAGAAATGTTTTTCGCTCCCTTGCAGTTCTGTAGGGTTGGCTTCTCATTCAAACATAATCAGTTGCCTCAGTGGTGCAGTTCTCAGGCAATAAAAGGAAATAAAAAGAGAGTTATGTACAGTAATAGGAACAACCAATACAGTGTTAATCACAGTTACAAGGCAACATGGAGCTATGTACACTTAGAGGAATCAAATACTAAATTGTGTTCATTTACAAGAATGAATCAGACACAGCGCTATGTATGGTAACAAGAATGAAATAAGCATGGACCTATAGATAGAAACCAGAATGAAACAGACATGCAGTTATGTGCAATATCAATGAGAAAAAAAATACCTGATGAAGATTTTATGAGAATAAAAGAGACATTGAGAACTCGAGGATACTTTTTCCACCCACCCATGCAGTATATACAATTTCAAATAGAAAAAAAATCTGATATGAATACCAGACTTATGAGAATAAATCAGACTTTGATTGCAAACTCAATGTTACTTTTTCAATATATATTGAGACACACACACACACACACACACACACACACACACACACACACTGTATTGCTTGTAATGTTAGTAGTCATGCTATGCTTTTCTTTCTTTCTTTAATACCTTGTCTTCTATTTTTCTGGGGGCCAGATGGAAAAACAGCGGATTAAGCTTACTTTGTTGCGCTGAAGAAATATCATTTTGCCTTGCCTTGACACATTCCTAAGTGGACTGAGAAAGTCAAGTGATTATTTTCAGTTGATGACAATCGATTCAATCACTCTTTCTATCTTCTCTTCTTTTGGACTGTGTCATGCAGTCTGGGGGATGCCAGGGTCCACTGATCTTTCATCACTTTTTTAAGTCTCTCATTATGTTCTTGTATGGCCCATGAATTGCGCTTCAGCTGATTGACAGTGGCATGCATTCCTGCTCCTCCCTGCTCTCCATGTAAGGCTAATCCAAACCCCCACTTCCTTATCCACTCCACACAATGCTCTTCAACAATGTGCTGTTTTGGTGTGACACTTGCGCAATGACTGAAGTATGACCTGAACAGACTCATGTCTGTTTTGATGGCCTCTTCAATCTCACCAAGTTCATTTCTGCAGATCGGCTTTTTTGATGATACAAGTTGATGCACCATGGAAAACTGCTGATTCAGCATGAGGTATTTCCTTCTGATTGCAGTGGCAACTTGGTGAACTTCATGATCATCAGTCAGTTCATATGCTCTCCTTTCTATACTCTCACAAATATCACTGAATACCATTGGTTGCAAATACTTATTGCAGTGATTGCCAACAACTGTACCATTGAAGTAGGCCTGTCTGACAATGTTGTATTTGTTCAGCACCTGCTCTACTCTGTCCACAACTGGTGCCTCATGTTTCCTGAAAGGTTCAAGGCCTCTCAAGGAGCTCTACTCTGTCTACAACTGGTGCCTCATGTTTCCTGAAAGGTTCAAGGCCTCTCAAGGAGCTCTACTCTGTCTACAACTGGTGCCTCATGTTTCCTGAAAGGTTCAAGGCCTCTCAAGGAGCTCTACTCTGTCTACAACTGGTGCCTCATGTTTCCTGAAAGGTTGAAGGCCTCTCAAGGAGCTCTACTCTGTCTACAACTGGTGCCTCATGTTTCCTGAAAGGTTGAAGGCCTCTCAAGGAGCTCTACTCTGTCTACAACTGGTGCCTCATGTTTCCTGAAAGGTTCAAGGCCTCTCAAGGAGTTCTACTCTGTCTACAACTGGTGCCTCATGTTTCCTGAAAGGTTCAAGGCCTCTCAAGGAGCTCTACTCTGTCTACAACTGGTGCCTCATGTTTCCTGAAAGGTTCAAGGCCTCTCAAGGAAGGGGTCTTTGTTTTCTGTCTGTCACAGAGGCGCTTCACCTGCCTGACAGCTTTGCTGAATCCCACACTTGTGCCTTTCAAGCTAGAGCACATGCTATCCTTTTATCCAGGTCATAGCACTCATCTTCCAAAAGGTCATGGTGCTTTTTCACAATTCCTAAAAGGATGTGAAGGTAGGGTGGAGCCACACGATTCACCTTCATGTCCCAGACATTGCGAAGAACAACATTTCTGAAATTCTTTGCATCTTCTTTCCTTCCACCTGATTCTCTGAACCTGGCATGGTCTCTTCTTATGCTTTTCAGAGTTCTAAGTGGGACTGCCGTCCGGTGTTCAGGACTGATCTGAAATACTGTTTTCGTGGCCTCACACCAGAGACAAGGATGGCAACTCTGTGCTCCTGACAAACCATACATTTTCCTCAGAAAATCGTAATCTCCAAAAAGAAACAATTTCACTTTTTTCCCTTTCCAGTCCATCGAGTCAGTGTGCCTTATCTGCTCTCGGAATGGATCTAAAACTCTTCTGATGTTCTCATTGCTGTCTTTGGCTTCTACAATGCAAATCAGGAAGCAATTTTCTTTAGCATTTGGGTGTTCAACATTTCCAACAGACAGAACTAGTTTGAAGCTGCCACCTCCATGACATCCTCCAATCTTTATCCAAATTTCATCTTGAGGAATGGTGTGATTGTGCCATGTCAGCTTGTTCTTTTCTTCATATTGGTTCAGCAGATTGGAGACAAACGTTGGTAAGTCTGCCACACGTGCAACATATCTTGCCTTCACTATGTCTCTGTTTGTCACCTGATCATTAAATATTAGTCTAAGTTGGCTGACGTGGATTTCTCCACACATTAGCTCCTGTTGAAATTCTCTCTCTTTTTGTTAACTTTCAAATGTTATCCCTAATTTTCTAGCCTGCATCTTTAGCATCCTCAGTTTTGTCCAGCTCAGTGATAATGTGGTTCTGAGTTTCACTGCCTGCATGGAATCAATGTGTCCCTTCCCACACCCAGCAACTTCCAATATTTCTGTCCGTTTCCTTTTCTTCGTGAATCGCAGCTCTGTGCTTTGCTGCTTTACCAAGTCAGCCTCTGAAGAACCCGAAGTTTCTTTATGAATACTATTCAGCTGATTCATTCTTTTTTTCCTTGTTGGAGTACTGGCAATGGCTGAAGGTTTTCTAGGTATGGTGATTATTTTTAGCACAAGTGGCTGACCCCCTGTTTTACAAACCACAGTCTGTTTATCATTTGACTGCCATTGTTTTGCGAACGAAGAGGGTCATATATTTTTTTCAATATCTGTCAGTTCCAGTGATCTTGGCACCTGTTCAAATGGACGTACTTGTTTTGTGTTGCCAGTCTGAGATGACCTGTCTTTCACTGTTGCGTTTGAATGCAGTTTAGTTGCCTGTTCTGTTTGCTTTCCATTCACCATGTCCTTAGACTTATCTGTGTCACTTATGCCAGTCTCACTGCTACCACTGGCACTCTTCTGTAGGCTACGATTATCTAGATATTCACGAAGTCACCTCCTTACTACAGGTTTCACATGAGGTGTCGAAGACACTTCTGGCTCAGACTGTGAGTTTGAATCAGTGACACTGCTGTCACATAATCTTTCATTTATGCTGCCATCACAGATGTTCTCATTGGCATCAGTGACATTCTCAGTCTCACTGCTGCTGCTGATACTACTGTTATCACAAAGTGTGTCACTGACATCAGTGACATTCTCAGTCTCACTGCTGCTGCTGATACTACTGTTATCACAAACTGTGTCACTGACTGTGCTGTCATGAATATTTTTGTTTGCACTGGAAATGCTGCTTTCACAAGCTTTGTCCCTGGCAAAACTGAAATCTGTGTGACAAACACTTTCAGTGACATTGCTGTCGACAACTTTGTCATTTACAGTGACAGCAGTGAGCTGACTGCTGTTGCAGACATTCTCATGTGCTGCAGTCATGGTGTTGGCACAAGCCTTATCTACAACAGTGTCAGTGTTGTCAAAAAGCTCAACTGTGTCACTTGTACTACATCAGCCACACACACCTCTCTAGAACTGACTGGAAAGTTCTGATTTGTAGATGTCAGTTTCTGGGATTTTTTAACACGTTTGAATGGTTTGGACCTCCCCAAAAAGACATGACATACAGAACTATCAGCTTCTCCAACTGTGGGGTCAAACTGTGTCCATACACTGTGTGTGCTTTCAATCTGCTCTTTTACTGTGTGTAGAACACCCTGTGATGGAACTGCAGTTTTTTGTATATTCTTCAAACGCCAATAACATTTGCTACACAATGTATCAGAGTACAATTTCCCATTTGTTTCCTCAGAAATTACAAGTCCGTACAATTGTTGCAATTCTGATGCATACGTTTTGCAAAGATACACAGGCTGTTTACTTTTAATTTGACGTGTTCTGCTGACACATATTCTGCATAAGGAGTTCAGTCTGAGCAAGTGGCTACTTTCTGTGTGTTGAAGTGATGCCATGCTGCACACACACACACACACACACACACACGAGAGAGAGAGAGAGAGAGAGAGAGAGAGAGAACGATTTTTTATTCAGATAAAGGCCAAGGCCCCTTACTGAAGGGGGTGACATTAAAGAAAGATAAATAAGATTTTACATGACACACTATGCATCTTCAACACAAACCAACCAAAAAATATCTAACACAGATGTTCAACAACATTCACGTCGTAACTATTCTCAGTCTCTTCAATGCCTCATATATATAAATGGCCAAGTTACACAGAGTAGACTCATGTCTTGACGACATGAGCAAATTAAATCTAAAGTTAGATGGATCTTTATAATACTTTGGTTGGATTAGTTTTTGTCTAAGGTCACTCAAGGCAGGGCAACATAACACAAAATGTAGCTCGCCTTCCTTACCCAGATTACATAAACGACAAGTAAACACCGATTCCCTTAAATTTCCGTATCTGAAACAATGAGTAGCAATATCAGAAACACCAAATCTAAATTTTGTCAATGCACATTTTATAAATCTGTTCAATACCAACTCAATGTATGGTTCGATGACATGCGATGTCTTGAAGAGTTTAAACTGTGCAAATCTATCACTGTTTTGTATATGATCATGCCAGTCTTGCCACCTGCAATCAATAATATGTTGCCTAAAGCACTTTAAAAAACCCAGCAATATCTTCAACCCCCTGATTGTCCCACACAAATGCAAAACCATAAAAATTCAAACACTGTCTAACACTCGTTGCCCACGTCTTTTGCCATTATTATCTAAAGAATATAACATAAGCTTTAAATGGAAATCTGTTTTCATCCATTCTAGTCAATTTCAGCCAATATTTGATACATTTAATATATGAATTCAAATAAATCGGATATCTCCCCAGCTCACCATAAACAAGATCATTTGGAGTTTGACTGTCTACATTGAGAAACCGTTTCATTGCAAAAAAATGCGTTTTTCTGTTGCTACATTATTTTCCAGTCCCCAAATTTCTGCTCCATACTGCAATATTGGCTGACCTTGAGAATCAAACAACCTACCAAATACACTAAATGAGCTACAATCTATTTTGTACAAAATATGAAGTATTACAATAACTGCTTTCTTTGCTTTGTTAGTTATATCCTGACATGCGAAACTGAAACTGAGTCTAGTTGAAAAATAAATTCCAAGATACTTGTATGCATTGACAACATCAATTCTTTCATTACCATACGACCATCTTTCATTTCTTGCCAAATACCCTCCCTTGCGAAAAACAACAATACTCGTTTTGTCCATGTTTACTTTTAAGTGCAAATTACTGGCAGCAGTATATAAATTGTTCAATTGTCGCTGTAAACCAACTGTTGTTATAGATAACAAAAACATATCGTCAGCAAACAGTAAAACAAACAATTCAATCAAATCAAAAGTAACACCGTGCTGACCATTCTGCATAATTTCTAAAGCAAGTTCATTGATAAAAAGCGAAAACAAAACAGGGCTACAAACATCCCCTTGTTTAACCCCATGAATACAGTTCTCACACTCCGATAGTTTTGCCCCTGATCTCACTCTTGCTTTCATTTCTTCATACATACTTTTCACACAACGACACAACTTTCCACTAATACAATTTTTCAACAAAACAGGCCATAAAAGTTTTCTAGAGACAGAATCAAAAGCTTTTTCAAAATCCACAAAAGCAACATATAATTTTCTGTTATTTGCAAATTGTTTCTGTACTGCTGCCATTAAAGTAAATATATGGTCAATTGTTGAATAGCCTTTTTAAAATCCTGCTTGATATTCTCCAATTATATAATTCTGAATTATCCATTCTTGCAACCTGTTATTAATGATGGAACTGTATAATTTGCTACTTATATCACATAAAGAAATGCCTCTATAATTATTTACATTATTAATGTCACCTTTCTTAAATAATGGCAGGATTATAGATTCTGTCCAATTGTTTGGAAAAATACCACTATCAAACAAAAAATTAAACATTTTCACCAGAAAATCAACAGTCACTTCTCCTGAATGTTAAAAATTCACCAATCAGTCCATCTGGACCAGCAGATTTGCCATTTTTCAATTTTCTAATAGCAAGCAGTACTTCTTCTTGATATATAGGCCTATCTTGTGTAAAGTTATCATTGTCATTATCTACACACATGTCTGCAGCTACTTCCTCCTCATCACCATAGTCCTTTTCAAACACATCTTTAAAATGTTGGAACCACTCTTGGGTAGAAATATCACTTACAGGTTGTACTTTCTATTTTGTTATCTTGTGTACTGTGTCCCAAAATTCCTTCTGACTTTTAACAGAATGCAGAAGATCATTTACTAATGAGTTATTATATTCTTTCTTTTTTCTCTTATTTAAGTTTTTATATTCACGTCTAGCAATACAAAACAAAACACGGTCGTCTTTATCTAATGTTTTTCTATATTTCCTCAATAATCTACGTACCTTGCATTTCTCTATTTTACATTCATGATCAAACCATTTATTTTCTGCTATTTGTTTGTTACAAAATACCCGTTTTTTCATATGTTCTGCTTGTTCTTTAATAGTCTGATTAAACATATCTAAAGCTCTATTGACATCAACATGAATAAGATCTTCTGCTACTTTGAGCTTTACTTGTACTTCCTCTGCCTTCACAGACAAAGAGAAACGTTCAGCATAAATATCATTCCAACAGTACTTAATAATGGGCTGATTCACAATAAAATTAGAATTTTTATCACACTGCCTTACAAAGTGTTCTTTAATATATAACGCAAGGGGTAAGTGGTCAGATTCAATTCTCTCTACTATCTGCAATGATACCCTCTGATATACAGATTCAAAAAAAATTACAGATACTATAAAGTAATCATTAACACTTGATCCTAGATCAGAAATGTATGTGAAACGACCTGCAAGGTCACCGTTACATACACCGTTGAGAATGGTCAATCCAAATACAGTGCACATGCTAAGTAATCTTTTCCCATAAGAGTTTACTACTTTGTCTTCAGAATGTCTATTCATCGCACTACTGGCATTTTTATGACAAATGTATATTTCATCTTCAAGTAAAATTTCTGGGGATATAGTAGAAGTTCTTGCATTCAGATCACCACACAATAATACATCAACATCATCTAAAAATAGCAATTTATCTAAAACACATTCTTCCAACATATCAATTCCATTATCAAAATCACTTATACTATAATATGGCGCATTTTCAGGCGGGACATATGCACACACCAGCAGAACATTTTTACTGAAACCAAAGAAACTTTTATCGAACATAAATGTCATACAATAATTACTGTTACAATCAATGCATTTCACAAAAGGGAGTAAAGTTTTCCGTACAAGACAAATTATTCCCCCTGAGCATCTTCCTTGTGTCAGTTTAACTGCTGATTTTACATATAGCGCATGATCTTTAAAAATACAAGATTCAAACTCTTCCACAAATGTTTCTACAAGACAAACAAAATCAAACAATGAAACGTATTGAACAAAACTTGAATCATTCATTTTTGGAAGCAATCCACAAATATTCCAATGAAGAAATGAAATAGTATTTACAAAAGTATCCAAACTCTCCACATTATCTTCTCCCACATCACTCATCCAGCTACAATCATGTACTTCTGTGCTTTCATTCTCACGTAAATCATTTTCATCTAACACTGAACTACTATTTGTACTACCCAAATGTACATCAACGCATTTATTCTTATTTTCATGTTTTCCATCCATCATCATCAAGCTGTTCCAAGCGACATCCTCACAGTCAGTTCCAAGCGACATCCTCGCAGTCAGTACCATTCTCAGACACACTATCATCACTGTTGAATACGATCAAATCTCCACAGTCACCATCTCGATCAGTCACATAGTTACATTCATTATTTCTTATTTCCACAATCTCACAATTAATACCTACATCATATTGATCACCAATCACACACCCAACATCTTTGACAACATCGTCTCTGGACACACAAACATCATTGTTATCCACCATCTTATCCACCATCAACATTTCAGAACAAACACTGTGTTGCACAGAGTTAACAGCAACATTGTCATCAGAACACGCATCAACATTCACACCAGATAAAGAAGCGCCACTCTCTCTAAGCACGTCAGCATTTTCAACATCATAGCTCGCAATACAATTCAATGGCAAGGTACACATATTCTTTTCATTCAACATTTCCTTCTCAACCGCGAAACGTCTCAGGTTTTCATTTTTTCCTTGTGAACAACACACACTGACGTCATGCTCTACTTCTGTACTGCACGTGAATTTCAATTTGACAGAGTTCACAGTGCCAAGCTTTCAACACCACACACACACGGTGACTGATTAATTTTGTTACCCTTTAATACATCGGTGGGATAAACTTTCAAAACATAAAAAGGCGGGCCGGACCTCTATGGGAGTTGAACAAGTTTGCCATCCAGACCATACTTCCTCCCCTCTATCACGAGATGATCATAGACCATTGACGCCTTTTTGTTCTCGTTTCTGGCAGCTTTCTAATGAGGCGTTAACTTTTTTCTCATCTCCCTCACCCTCAAAGAAAAATCCTCACCAACAAAGATCTTACTTCCCGTCAATTTTTGTTTTGCATGCAGGATTTTTTCTTTGTCTTTATAGAATGTACAGCGTGCCACTATAGGAGAGTTTGCTTTTGCATTGATTCTGTGTACACGATCAAATTGCATTCATCAGACAATTCTAATTTGTCAGTAAGCATGTCCTGTACCAAACCTTCACAATCTTGCCATGATTCATTATCTGCACAGGGTATACCATGAATAATGACATTGTTCCTTTTGGACCGCCCTTCCAGATCATCCACTTTTCTGTCTAAGGATTCAACTTTGGAAGTCAATCTGTCATTTTCAGCTTTCAATGCATCATTTTCTTTCTTCAAAGCAGATACATCCCTTTTAAGATTAACCATGTCTCCTTGCATTTTGGTAAACCCATCTTTCATCTGTACAAACTCTTCTTTCATGTCTTTCATATCCCCACTTAGCATGTCAAACTTACTATTCAAATTGCTGTTCAAGTCACTACTCAAACTGCTGATCATGGCCATCACGTCCTTCAGGGTGGGGTCCAAAGACTGCTCAGGTGTAGGTCCGGTCCTGTCCACACTGTCCCTGCGTGAAGCACCTCCAGTGCTGCCCAGTCGTGTCTGCCGCATGCTGTCCGACTTGTTGCCAGGTCCTGGGTTCAACTCCACGTCACCGCACTGGTGGATTAAATTCCCGTAGTAAAGCATGGTGAGGAGCACGCCTACCATGACACCGTCTGCACGCGTTCTGAGTCTTAAAATAGACACTCGCAGGCGGCCAAATATTTTGCTCGTTTAGACATGAACGAAGCAAATACTGTCGCAAAGCACCCACAGACAGATCTGTATGTCAGTGGTATCGAAGGCATGGTACTTCAGCTCGCCGTCTGCCAACGTACAAAGGTAGGTGACGTCTTCAGCTGGAGAAAACAGCAAGGAAACACGGATCTCCCAACGGCGTGACCTCTCGCTTTTGTGTCACGACCTTGCCCCCGAGAGAGAGATCGAGTGAGAGGGAGAGAGGAAGAGGGAGAGTGGTTACACAGAATTAAGTAACGCACGTTAAATACAGTTAATACAAAATAAACTATTTGTGAGAGAACTGGAACTTGAATAATGCTTCAGTTAAGGAATGTGGAAATAGGTCACACATGAACAAACCGCGTTCTGCGTACGGCAATGTATGCTTGCGTGCTAAATCGCCCTTACTGTGGCTGGCACCACCTGATTCACACCACGCGCAGGGCGCCACGCAAGGTGAACCTTGACCTCTACGAAATGGCGCGCGCTTTGATTTTCGCTAAAATTAACAGAATTTATACCTCTTTATGTGCAGGATAATATTATAACTCGAAAATCAAATTTTGACTACAAAGAGATGAGACACCAAATATAAATCTGCAGAACTTAGCACATTAAACGTTGTGTCCTTCAGTCACAAATCACTTGCAAACATAGTCACCACGTGAGGATTTTTTCACTTTTCACACATGCCGTAGAGCGTCACTTTCAACACAGGCATTGAGTGTTGAGTCCTGGATTCCAACACAGTGTTGAAACTCGAAATATTTGATCACCAACTCACAAAGTTTACACATCCAGGTACCTGAATGCATCAAGATATAATCACCACAGAAGCTCGTTTTCCGCAAAAACGGGTAATATAATTAGATGTCAGTGAAAAAATACAACGAATGTCCTGCTGTAAGCATGGAAGCGCTGTACTCTGCCACTGACCAGATGTCTGGAACCAACCCGCACTGCGTACGCGCGGCAACCAGTGCAAAGGTATTGGCTAATTTTAGTACTCTGCTGCCTCAGCAACTAAGTTCTGTGAAAACTAAATGGCTCGGTTTCTGTAGGCAGCGAACAGCCGTGCCTTGCCCATAGGGACGCACACATAGAAATGGCAGTTATGCCCATCGCACACGGGGCGTCGAAGCAGCAAGTTTCACGCGACAAGCAGCAAAAACGTGCAGCGCCCTGTGTACGAGGTATTCAGGCAGCAAGAGTCGCGCTGCCACGCAGCAAGATCGCCGTTGCCGCGCGTCAAAATCCTCGATAGAACTTGTCCTATTTCCCCACGACAAAAGAGACGGACATGCATGGAACAACCAATCACGAGATTCGCTTGTTTCACGTGACACAAAATGGCTGACATCGTTTGGACTCGATTCATTCGTTTGACGTTGCTCAATTAATCATAAAAACAAAGTGTTTTGGAAGTAAACGATTAGACTGTTTGGATGAAAAGATTTATGTAATGACAGAGTGATTTCTGTGAGTGCACCAAAAATGTTGACTTTCTACTTTGAACAGCAACTCACATGGTAACGTTTGTAATTCCTGCCTGAGAATATTCTGAGAATGAAAGTATCTTTGACTGAAATTGTAAGGATAACTGGATTTCCAAATATCTTTTAGAGCTGTACACACTTCTTCTTTATTTCCACACACACATCATGTGCAAGTAAACACACACACACACACACACACACACACACACACACACACACCACACCACACCACACACAAACACTACTACACACACACACACCACATCACACACTCACACAAACAGTACTGACACACACACACACACACACACACACACACACACACACACACACACTGTACCACACCACACACAAAAACATGACTGAACTCTCAAACAAACAGTACTGAACACACACACACACACACACACACACACACACACACACACACACACACACACACACACACACACACACAAACACCACTGAACATTCACACAAACACTACTGAACACACACACACACACTACTGAGCACTCACACAAATACTACTGAACACACACACACACACACACACACACACACACACACACACACACACACACAGAGTCATTCCTTCTTTTACTCCTTCATCCACATGCTCACTGTGCAGACACTGAGAGCACATAAATAACAAAAGACATAATAATGCATGAATATGTAAAATCAAATATTTGAGTTCTGCAATTTTGACAGTTCACTGATCCTGAAGTAATGTGCTGGGATAACCAACAAATCAGCTGAAACAAATACTGATTGCAACCATAACTAATTTTTTTTTTTTTTTTTTTACACTGGAGTGCTATTTTACCAATATTGATTATAAATGTTGGTTGCAACTTAAATTGAATGTTTGTAAACAGTCAGAATACAAATATCATGCTGACATCAGCTAAGTGTGACTATTTCCCCATGGAATCACAAATATTACATGTAGCATGAAATTATGATCAAATATTGGTGAACTACTGATTTTAGTCAGCATGTTAACTTTCTTATTAATCATAATTATGATTTATTTTGATATTATTCTAACATAGCTTTTTATATCTATATTAGTTAATGTGCATGGCTGACCAGACATTACAATATCACAAGATATCCCCTACAGCAATCAGTTGTTTGTAAGCAGGCATACAGCATATGTTAAGCTGAGTAAAACAAAGTGTGAGATATATACATGTGGTAAACTGACTGCAGGTTAGTGTGATTTTCAATTTATTTTCCCCCAGGTGAAACAAATACTGAATGCAGCATCATTTATTATGTGGAGCTATTTTCTCAATACTATTTACAAATGTTGGCAGCAACCTAAATAAAATGTTTGTAAGCGGACAGAATACAAATATTATGGGATTTATGCTGACTGTAGCTAAGTGTGACTATTTTCTCATACAAATAACAAATATTAACAGTATGATTAGTATTTGGTAAACAACTGATTTCAGATAGCATTTTAACTTCACTTCCTGTCATTGTTCTAATTTGATTGTCTTTTGACATAGCTTATCATCCATCATAGGTCTGAGTGCAATCAAAGACTTACCTGCCTGATTTCACCTTCAGCCCCCTACCTTCACCTGAAATAAACATTAGCCAGCAGTTTGTTCTTACAGTGTTTGCCAAATGACTTGTCATTATGTATATCAGTGTTGTTGGTTTTTTTTTTATAACACTGTTTGATAACTTACACACTGTTGATTAGTATCAGTGTGTTTTGATGTTTTCAGTTTAGTTGTAACTTGTGTTACTTCATATTGGAGAACTGTTAGTTCAACACAAATATATGCTTACGTAATTGATTTCTCCTTCATGGTCTGAATGCAGTTGTAATTTCTTTTCTTCCTTTTCAAATCAGTTGGGAACTGAAAAAATGTTGGAATCTGATTGCATCTGCAGTTATATCAGGCACAGTTTATTGGTATGAAGCTGTGCCACTGATGTGGAGAAGGACAGAACTGTCACAATTGCATGTACAGGATTCTCACACATCAACACTAATGTAAATGAAAGCTGCAACAACCTGAAATTGTAAGGATGACTGGATTTCCAAATATCTTTTAGAGCAATACACACTTCTACTTTATTTTCACCCACACATTATGTGCAAGCACACACACACACACACACACACACACACACACACACACACACACACACCACACCACACCACACCACACACAAAAATACTACTGAACACTCACACAAACACTACTGACACACACACACACACACACACACACACACCACACCACACCACACACAAAAATACTACTGAACACTCACAGTCACACAAACACTACTGAACACACACACGCACACACACACACACACACACACACACACACACACACCACACACCACACACTACCCACTCACTCACACACACACACACACACACACACACACACACACACACACACACAGAGTCATTCCTTCATGTTCTCCTTCATCCACATGCTCACTATCAGTTATTAACTGATATTAATCCAACACTATCTTGTAATCACAACAGCAGTATACTACACACATCTTAGAGTACTGAGCGCACTGTAGCAGTACAACTGATATTAGCATGAAAGATAATACCTGAATAACAAACAAGATAGAGAATCAGTGGCTTAAATATAATACTGGCAAACTGATAGACTGGATAGTAAGTGAAGAACCATCATGGCTTAACCATTAAGTGGTGAATGAACTTTATGCACTTACTAGAACATTCTGGAACAAACTATCTGTGTCCAGAGACGTCACTGACTGTGACGTTAAGAAGAATCAAATTGAATACTGCGCCAAGCATATGACGACATGGCGATTTCTAGATCAGTCATAGCCGATCTGTGACTAACATGTCAAAGCAATAACTGAACAAAGTATCAACTGAACAAAGCAATAACTGAACATACTCATATGAACACAAGTACTGTGTCGAACAATACAATTTACAAATCAACACATTCTACACACTAGTACTTACAGGGATACATAGCGAGGTGTCAGCCGTTGTGGGGACACACACGACACAACACACTGCTCGCGACACAGCAAGAGAGAGAGAGAGAGAGAGCAGGCTCTGGTCAGATGACTGACCAGGTATGAAATGACCACTCATCCCTCACTGTGCCAA
>NC_134902.1:41120739-41125739 GCF_041734735.1 Babylonia areolata
AACGAGGTTTTTTGTTTCCTTCCTCGGAAAAAGTGGGGGGTATTTTCATGGCAACAGTCAACCATAATTTCCTCTTCAGTATCAACAATAAATTATCGTCAGGGCGACACTGACAGCACGTGACTTTCCAAATATGGAGCGTGATCCATATTAGCATTTGCCACACGTACCAGTGCCACGCATGCCACTAAAAATGTACGTGAAATTGGAAAGATGAACTGGCCCATCACTGGGCCTCAAACATCTACAACGTCAAGGTCAAGGTGATGCGTGATGCCTGGGGAGATTTGTCGCGCGTGTGCGAGCGAAACGCCTAGCTACAAGTTTCAGGCGTCGGCGCGACAATGTAGCGAGGCATCAAAAAATGATGCGCGGCTGTCGCTGACGTCCCATGGGCGACGGGCCTACACACACACACACACACACACAGCTGAGTTCTGAGTTCACACACACACACACACACACACGACACACACAGTCTCTCTCTCTCTCTCTCTCTCTCTCATGCATATTTACTCATACGCGCGCGCTTTCTGCGCATTTCCTACAGCTACGGAAGTGAACAATTATTGTGAGTGAAGTGTTAGCCTATGACTGACATTCCAACCGGGGAATCTACAGTGGCCCAAACTTTCATGCGAGGTGTGTGGGTTCTGGTAAGTAAACTATTTCATACTTCTATGTCATTTACTTCTCGTCATTATGTGTGTAAAGTGCAGGAATCAATGTGGTCGCTCAAATGTGCGTATTCGAGTGTGTGTGTGTGTGTGTGTGTGTGTGTGTGTCTGTCTGTATGTGTCTGTGTCTATATGTCTGTATCATACGCACGTACGAATATACAACATGTGTGTGTGTGTGTGTGTGTGTGTGTGTGTGTGCTTTGCTGTGTGAATTATACGACAAATGGTTTGATGCAAACTGTCAAGGCATTGGTGATGACGTATATCGTATTATCTCCAAAGACAGCAACTCGAAACAGCCTGCAATACACTGGTACTGCAATAGCTCATGTAATATCTTGGCGGCTAAATTCTTAGGGGGAATGACGATGCTGCAGAAAGAAGTGGAGGATATAAGTAGAGAGGTAGCATCTGTGAAGGACAAACTGACTAAAATAGAGTCTGGCACGTTTCCCAAAACCATGGCTGATGCTGTCCGTACAATCCAAAGTGATCTTCATGATGAGAATGTGAAAAAAATTGAGAGCATGAAAGTTTTTGTGGATAGAAAGACCAAGGAAAACCTGGAGGCTAGTTCCGCAAACATGGAAAATGTCAAAAGACTAGTCGATCAGAAAGCCAAGGAACAGCTGGAAGAAACAGAAAACAGATTAAAAGAAGACCAAAAAATGCTATAATGTTTGGCATACCAGAAAGTTCATCAGCAGACAATGAGACTAGGAAAAAGCATGACACGGACAAGGTGACAGATGTACTTAAAGAAGTCAACACACCTCATACCCCTGTGGATGTTAGATGTTTGGGGAAATATCAAGAGAAAAGGGACTCTAAAGACAGGCCAGTCATGGTGAAATTTAACAGTCAGACCGCCCTGGAGGATGTGATACGCGCTGTTACCAAAATGAGAAAGGAAAACAGAGAAAATGAGGATCAAAATGAAGAGGGCTCTAGCTCAGTAAGAATTTCTGTCAGGAGAGATATGACTGCCTTGGAGAGAGATCAGGATCAGAAACTCAATAAGGAGCTGAAGCAAAGGAGAGAGGATTAAAAAAACAAGGGGGACACAACAGCCCATTGGATTCAACACAAGGGCCAGATCATAAACACAGGGCGGTACCACAACAGGAGAGGATTCAACACAAGGGCCGGATCATAAACATAGGGCGGTACCCCAACAGGAGAGGATTCAACACAAGGGCCGGATCATAAACATAGGGCGGTACCCCAACAGGAGAGGATTCAACACAAGGGCCGGATCATAAACATAGGGCGGTACCCCAACAGGAGAGGATTCAACACAAGGGCCAGATCATAAACACAGGGCGGTACCCCAACAGGAGAGGATTCAACACAAGGGCCGGATCATAAACATAGGGCGGTACCCCAACAGGAGAGGATTCAACACAAGGGCCAGATCATAAACATAGGGCGGTACCCCAACAGGAGAGGATTCAACACAAGGGCCGGATCATAAACATAGGGCGGTACCCCAACAGGAGAGGATTCAACACAAGGGCCGGATCATAAACATAGGGCGGTACCCCAACAGGAGAGGATTCAACACAAGGGCCAGATCATAAACACAGGGCGGTACCCCAACAGGAGAGGATTCAACACAAGGGCCGGATCATAAACACAGGGCGGTACCCCAACAGGAGAGGATTCAACACAAGGGCCGGATCATAAACATAGGGCGGTACCCCAACAGGAGAGGATTCAACACAAGGGCCAGATCATAAAACATAGGGCGGTACCCCAACAGGAGAGGATTCAACACAAGGGCCAGATCATAAAACATAGGGCGGTACCCCAACAGGAGAGGATTCAACACAAGGGCCAGATCATAAACACAGGGCGGTACCCCAACAGGAGAGGCAAGGAGTAATAAACCCAGTCCAGAAGAACAGAACTAATGTACATAGTTTTAAATCTCCTGCATTATCTAATCAAAACAGTGGAAAGAAACACACGACTTGTATATATACAAATGCTGATTGTTTTATGAATAAAAGAGCAGCATTTCAAGCACTAATACAACTACATAAACCGGACATTATTGGAATTACTGAGGTGCTACCAAAAACAGACGCTATGGTGTGAGTGAGTGTGAAGTGGCCATTGAAGGATATGAATTATTCCATAATCTGAGCAACATGGATATTGGACTCCGAGGCATTTGTTTATACATATCTAGTGGTCTTAGACCAACCCCAAGTGACATTGACCTCTGTGATTTTAGAGAATCCTTGTTTGTGGAATGTACACTGGATGACGACGAGATATTGTTACTAGGACTTGTGTATAGAAGCCCCAGCAGCAGTGAAGAAAACAATAATAAGATGAATAGTTTGTTTTTTAAAAGCAGCAGAGAAAAAAACATCTCATTTGCTGGTCCTAGGAGATTTCAACTTTCCAGAAATAGATCGGATTAATGAAAAATGTAGGGTAGGGGAAAGTCATCCAGCATACTCCTTCTTCAGGATCACTAGAGGTGCATACATGATACAGCATCAGAAAGAACCAACACGTCACAGACAGGGTCAGACTCCTAGCTTGATTGACCTGGTTTTCACAAACAGAGATGACATGGTGTTAGATATCACTACTACGGCAGGGATTGGAAAAAGTGACCATGCCACACTAGTCATCACCTTGTCATGTGCACGTATTGAAGAAAAGAAGTGCCAGCGTCTAAATTTTCACAAGGCAGACATTGATAGCATAAGACAGAGTTTAGATTCAGTGGACTGGAACAGCAAGTTATCAGTGTTGACAGTTGACTGGAACAGCAAGTTATCAGTGTTGACAGTTGACGAAATGTGGTCAGTCATGGACTGGAACAGCAAGTTATCAGTGTTGACAGTTGACGAAATGTGGTCAGCCATCAAGGGTGAAATCACAGGAGCTGCTGACAAGTTTGTACCAAGATCAGGAGTCGGCAAGAATAGAAAACCATGGATGGACAGAGGTACTTTGGCTTCAGTCAGGAAAAAGCATGGGCTCTTCAGACGCTGGCTAGTAACAAGAGATGGTAAGAGTTATCTGGAATATATTAGAGCTAGAAATCAAGCACGTAATGCCTGCCGTAAGGCGAAAAAGAGACTTGAGAAGAAGGTTGCATTACAAGCAAAGAAGAATCCGAAGGCACTCTGGTCATATGTTGGCAAAAAAACAAAATCAAGAACTGGAATTGCTGATTTATTGAAAAATGATGGATCAAAGACCTTATCAGATAGTGAAAAAGCAGAAGTACTAAATCTGTTTTTCCAGAGTGTATTTACAGTTGAGAGAGGAGATGAATTGCCTGAACCCCCCCCCCCCCCCCCCCCCCACCCCAATTATACATATGAGGCAGAACTTACTGGGATAACCATTTCTGGTCAGCAAGTCGAAAAACTTCTCAAGAACCTGAAGACAGGAAAAGCCCCAGGCCCAGATGGCATTAGTCCCCTTCTTCTGTCAGAAACAGCGGAGGCCCTAGCAGTTCCAATTGCGACACTGTTCCAGAAATCAATGGAAGAAGGAAAGCTCCCAGAGGAATGGAAAGAAGCATTTGTGACTCCAATTTACAACTACAGACCTGTGAGTCTCACATGCATTCTTTGCAAAGTTCTTGAGACATTGGTAAGGGACCAGCTCATAGACCATCTCAAGACCAACAACCTGATCAACGTAGAACAACATGGCTTTGTTCAGGGACGCTCGTGTGCTACGCAATTGTTGGACGTATTGGACAGCTGGACAAGAGCTCTAGATAGAGGTGGCTCCATTGATGCTATTTATACGGATTATCAGAAAGCGTTTGACAGTGTCCCGCATCGCAGACTTGTTTCTAAGATCCATGCACATGGAGTATCAGGCAGGGCATTACTCTGGATCCAGGACTTTCTGTCTCAAAGGAAGCAGAGGGTGGTTGTGAATGGGGCAACATCACAGCAGGCAGACGTCACAAGCGGTATTCCACAAGGTAGTGTTCTAGGACCCCTGCTGCTCCTGTTGTACATCAAAGACCTTCCTTGTAGAGTGAAGAGTAATGCGAATTTTTTTGCCGACAACACAAAGTTGTTCACACAGAGTAACCAAGTAGGTGCTTCACAAGTCCTCCAAGATGACCTAGACAACCTACAGCAGTGGTCTAGAGAGTGGCTCCTACACTTCCATCCAGAAAAATGCAGTGTAATGAAGCTAGGAAACTGCAAATCAGAAGCGATCTACTACATGAAAGGGAAAAATAACAACGGGGAGGAATACAACCTGGCACTTGCTGAGAGTGACGTGGTGAAAGACTTGGGAGTGTACACTGACAACAAGCTGAACTTT
>NC_134902.1:41130739-41148239 GCF_041734735.1 Babylonia areolata
AAAAAGGTTATATATATATACCTCCATATGTTTCACAAGGTGCTTGTGGACGTGCTTTTCGAGAGGCTTGGACACTACTGATAGTAGGGATATCGGTCTTAAGTTGTTGAGATCTGTGATGTCGTTTGACTTTGGCAGTGAGATTACTTTTTGTTGATTTTAGCTTAGAGGGAACATTGTTCTGTTCAATGTATAAACTGTAAATTATATATGTAAGGGATCCTACTGTGTAGGGCAAAGCAAGTTTGAGAACAGATGCATTTAAATTGTCTGGACCCACTGCTTTCGTATTCTTTAGATTTGAGATAAAGGAACCAACTTCATGAACAACGAGTGGAGGGATAGTTTGCAAATGTTTGTGCTGACTTAGCAATGTTAAAAAATGGTCGTTGAGAGTATCCGTTGTCCATACAGTGGCGACAGCATTTGTCTTCTTTTTATGCTTATCGGTAATTTCATTAACAGCACGCCATAATGTTGCTGTGTCTCTGTTACTGCTGATAAGTTTTTCAAAATGATCTGACTTTGTTTGTTTAACTAAATCTTTCACTTTATTTCTTCTTTTCTTTTTTTTTTTTGCATTCAGTCTCTTTCCCAGCAGCATCTAATGCATCTCTGAATGCCATAGCTTTGATAAGATCTTGCATCAACCAGTTCGGAAGTGTTTGGTGTTTTACTCTCCTCGTCCGAAGAGGAGCATGCCTGTTGACTGGATCAGAATCAGGATCAGGATTTGGGGCACTGTTATATAAGCTTACAACTTAGCCATTTTTGGCTTTTTATGCCCCTTCAGTGTTGAAACAAATTGAAACAAAATGGCATCGTTCGCGTTCGCGAAGAATATGAGCACGCGCTTTGAATGTGTATAAATATGTGTACGCAACTGATTTTTGCCCATGACCTTCACTGAGGGCTCAGCCAATAAATGTGTAAATCCACTCGTCATATTGATTTTAGTATTTTCCGAAAAAGACCACTTGGGCGAATGAACATAGTGAAAGCCGTGTACATTGAGAGTAAAGTACACAAGCTTTTTATGTATTGAGTATAATTTCAGAATGTAATGTTTAAGATGAGAAAGATCAGTTTAAAGCAAATTAAGTCCCCTAGCATTAATTACAGATTAATTTCCCTATTTTACTATCTGCACCAAAACGTTTCCAAAATAAATAAAACTTCCATGCTACGCAAAAGAAGTTCCTGTTTGAACAAAAAATGATAATAATGACTGCTCTTGTTGTGTCAGAATATCAGATCAAAGTGCCAAGTTTAGAGAATACAAAAAATATAAATATAAGAGTAAATGCAGTTTGGATATAATTTGGCTTCTTTTTTTTAATATTTTTTTGTGCCCATCCCAGAGGTGAAATATTGTTTTAAACAAGATGACTGGAACGAACTGAATTCTTCCTTTTTTATGCCTAATTTGGTGTTAACTGACAAAGTATTTGCAGAGAAAATGTCAGTTTTAAAGTTTACCACGGACACACAGACACACAGACAACTGAACACGGACACACAGACAAAGTATGTTTGATTTCAGTTATGCGTTCGTCAGTCTAAAGATTTCAGCTGACGCTAAGCTTACGTCATTCTGTCCTTCTCGCCACACACTGGCTGTTCGACCAGTGTCACGCACGTCACTGGCTGAGCTGAAACTTGCGTTTCTGCTTGACCATAATTAATTAATACCTCTTTTATCAGATCAGTAAACTACAAGTATTATATACTGGCAGAATCGTCGCAATTCCATCTTTAAGTCTATTCCATTTATGTTTGCCTACGTTAAACTGATTTAACGCAGTTTGTAATTTTCAGCGACGAGCTCGTTAAAACTGACCCTGTTCAGGTGACTTAAATTAAGATTATATATTTAGCGTAAATAATCAACACTTCATTTTATACTCATTAGAAAGTGGACGTTGAGCTCTTTCTTTTGCAACTTATCCAACGTAAATCGGTTCAGGAATCATTTAGAAATTTATTACTTAACACCTTGAAAGAAACAGAGTTGTTGTCAGGTTTGGCCAGATTAGACCGATCTGGTTTGCATCAGGATGGTGAAGATACTGGGAAGGGTGGCTTTTGCAAGCACCTCCGTGTCTGGGGTCCTGTCTTGCCGCTTGATGTTCAGTAGCTACCTGATGCATGTTGTGTGGACGTGGTTCAGCTTCTTAGCGTGTCGTTGGTACACTGTCCAAGTTTCGCAGGCGTACAGTAGTGTGGGGAGAACTACTGCTCTGTAGACCTTTAGCTTGAGACCAATGCCTCTTCTGTTCCAGACATTTGCATAGTCTGCCAAAGGTTGTGCTTGCTCTTGCAATCCTGACGTTCAATTCATCGTCGATGGTCGCATTTCGTGACAGTGTGCTGCCAAGGTATGTGAACCGCTCCACCGCACTGAGTCTCTGACTATTGACTGCGATGTTGGGCTCAACGTGGGGTTTCCCTGGGGCTGGTTGATGGAGAACTTCAGTTTTCTTCGTGCTGATGGTAAGACCGAAGTTCCTGCTGGCAGTGGCAAACTTGTCGACGCTGAGCTGCATGTCAGCTTCAGATCCAGCGTTGAGGGCACAATCATCAGCAAACAAAAAGTCTCTGATGATGTCTGTCATGACCTTGGTTTTTGCTTGAAGCCTTCTGAGGTTAAACAGCTTGCCATCTCTGAAGGCATCAGTAAGTATTGTTGAGAACATGAGGCTGAACAATGTTGGAGCCAGGACGCAGCCTTGCTTGACACCATTTGCATCCATGTATGCAGATTTTACATGAATTTAACTGAGTTGCATTGGAAAATCCCAACAATGTCGCAGATGGTAAGTTTCGTCCTGGGGCACGATTCTGTTGTTTGTACATCTTTTCTCTGTTTAGTTACATAATAAGCCCCACTCGTATTACATGACAGATGATAATAGCAAAACAAGGGAAGTCTTATGGTTTGTCTCCCTGACATACTGGGGACGTTTTGTCCTTTGTGTTTTTGTAATGGCTCTAGTTTGAACAAATTATTGCGTTTATCTATGTGGCTGGGCACATAAGAATGTTGCAAGATAATTGTAGAGGATGTAATCAGCAATTTGGGCACGTGAAAGTATGGTATATTGAACGCTCCTGCTCATATTTCACTCACCGCGTTCTGAAGATAGTTGCACATGATGACAAATAGGGCTTAAAATTTTTTTTTCCCCGTTTTATCAGTCACATTGCATGTTTTTGCAAAACAAAGCTTTGATACCTGAAGTATTTTTCTGTGTTTACTTGCCGTAGACATTAAAAAAAAAATTCCATACATTTCTGTATCATAGTTTCTGATATATTGAAGTTCAAAGTTAAGGTGTTCAAGTTTGCTGTAGTTCCAACATATATTGATTTCACATGACTGCAATGAATATCGGCAAAGAATATTTGCTGAACAGAAAACCATCTTGTTGCTTCAACTTTCCTGAAATCCTGTAATCACATTCTAATCTTAACCATAAATCTACATCTGCATACAATTAAGTACATATTCATTGGTGCCGGTCAGCATTGGTCAGTGGTGGTAAGTTGTCCGCGGTGGTCAGTGGTTGGTGGTGGTCAGCGGTCAGCAGCGGTAATGGTAAACAGTTGTCAGTGGTCAGCAACGGCCAACAGTCAATATTGGTAAACTTATGGCCAAATCCTGACATGACATCTAAATATTGCATAACCGTCATAAAGTGATGGAAGTTGAACTCTGATAGTGTACAACAGTGGTCAGTAGTGGTCAAGCAGTGATCAAACACCTGTTACGACATGATAATGGACAGATGTAACAAAATAACACAGTCGAGCCCTTTTGGCTCATTGTCAAAAGTGGTCAGCAGTGGTCCTAGACCTGGGGGAACATACATGGACCTTGGGGAATGTGGACTATGTAGAACTTGGACCTGGCTGAAAAAAAATTTGGAGGAACATGGACGTGAGGGAAGGGAGTGCTGACCGTCTCTTTATTATCAGACGTAAATCAATATTCATAAATCCACGTTTACTTATCCTTATTTGCTGTGTATTTATCATTTGTTTTATTTAACTTAATTTATGTATGAATTCCTTTATTCATTAATTGGAAGGTTGGTGCAGATCTACCCCCTTGGAAGGTTGGTACAGATCTGAAGGTTGGTGCAGTTCTTACCCCCTTGGAAGGTTGGTACAGATCTGAAGGTTGGTGCAGTTCTTACCCCCTTGGAAGGTTGGTACAGATCTAACCCTCTTGGAAGGTTGGTACAGATCTAACCCCCTTGGAAGGTTGGTACAGATCTGAAGGTTGGTACAGATCTAACCCTCTTGGAAGGTTGGTACAGATCTAACCCTCTTGGAAGGTTGGTACAGATCTAACCCCCTTGGAAGGTTGGTACAGATCTAACCCTCTTGGAAGGTTGGTACAGATCTTACCCCCTTGGAAGGTTGGTACAGATCTGAAGGTTGGTACAGATCTAACCCTCTTGGAAGGTTGGTACAGATCTAACCCTCTTGGAAGGTTGGTACAGATCTAACCCCCTTGGAAGGTTGGTACAGATCTAACCCCCTTGGAAGGTTGGTACAGATCTGAAGGTTGGTACAGATCTAACCCTCTTGGAAGGTTGGTGCAGATCTACCCTCTTGGAAGGTTGGTACAGATCTAACCCCCTTGGAAGGTTGGTACAGATCTAACCCCCTTGGAAGGTTGGTGCAGATCTAACCCCCTTGGAAGGTTGGTACAGATCTAACCCCCTTGTAAGGTTGGTGCAGATCTAACCCCCTTGGAAGGTTGGTGCAGATCTAACCCCCTTGGAATGTTGGTACAGATCTAACCCTCTTGGAAGGTTGGTGCAGATCTAACCCCCTTGGAAGGTTGGTACAGATCTAACCCCCTTGGAAGGTTGGTACAGATCTAACCCCCTTGGAAGGTTGGTGCAGATCTAACCCCCTTGGAAGGTTGGTACAGATCTGAAGGTTGGTACAGATCTAACCCCCTTGGAAGGTTGGTGCAGATCTAACCCCCTTGGAAGGTTGGTACAGATCTAACCCCCTTGGAAGGTTGGTACAGATCTGAAGTTTGGTGCAGATCTAACCCTCTTGGAAGGTTGGTGCAGATCTAACCCCCTTGGAAGCGGTTTCGACTTTTTACTGGCACTGTTCTCCAGTAGTGCGTGCCCCAACTGAGTCACAATTGATGATAGCATTCTTCTCAAACATGGTGTCTTTTATCTGTATTGTTCAGATGTTCAGACTGTACCAGCTGCAGCTGCGCAGCAGGCTGTGTGTGATGTGTGTGCACTGTATGCTGTGTTTATTTATGCGTCAGTGGGCACTTGTGTCACCCAGCCAGAAAAAAAAATCTTCGTAGACACTTGAGTGTGCGATTCATTTTTGAAAGGGAAAGTTCTTGCCCTTTCCTGAGAGCTTCAGGTTTCTTCTGGTTCAAGCGTATGTAAATAACTTGGCTAGCTTTGTGTACTGCGGGAATGTTAAGTCCGTTGCTTTGTTGTTATTTTTTATTTGCTGGAACATTGTAAGACACATTCTATTTGGCCAACATAAACAACAGCAGTATACACTGAATGATTGTGAAGGAACAATGAGACTGGGCGAGTCAAATATTAAACAGCGATAGAGACGAGTAACTCACTCCTTTAAAAAAAAGTACACAATTTAAAGTCGATGCTACTTACGCTACCAATTTAGCTAGCTCACAGGTGGGTAGGAACAAGACCAGACACTTCCTCAAAAAAGGAAGGTCCGGGCATGTCTTCATACTCTTCTTCACTCGACATATGCACACAGCAGCAATGACAGATGAAATGTGTAAACACAAATTAGCAGTTATTCAAGAGTGGCATAGCCATTCATTTTCGAATATGCTACAGAGAATAAACAGATGATAACAAAATATATGGTTGCCTCATTGTTCTTTCAAAATCGAATAAGAAACACATCAACTGATCACCATAACCGAAGAATGAAGACAGCCACTGTTCATTTGATACAGAGAAGAAGCCATTACTGCTCATATGTGCTTCAAGGCCTGACTGAGCACTTGGGTTACGCTGCTGGTCAGGCAGATATCTGCTTAGCAGATGTGATGTTGCGTATATGGATTTGTCCGAACGCAGTGACGCCTCTTTGAGCTACTGATACTGATACTGATAAAGAAGCCAATCTGGTCGCTTGGAAAATCAAACTGGGGGTCTAGTGATTCGTATGAAACAATAAATCGAGGTCCCGTGTTCAGAACGCACGTGGCACATCAGGTATCAAGAAACAACCAATCACTGTTCATCACGTATTAAGAAACAACCAATCACTGTTCATCACGTATCAAGAAACAACCAATCACTGTGCATCACGTATTAAGAAACAACCAATCACTGTTCATCACGTATTAAGAAACAACTAATCATTGTTCATCACGTTTCAAAAAACAACCAAACACTGTTCGTCACGTATCAAGAAACAACCAATCACTGTTCATCAGGTTTCAAGAAACAACCAATCACTATTCATCACGTATTATCAAGAAACAACCAATCACTGTTCATCACGTATCAAGAAACAACGAATTACTGTTATTCAGGGATCAAAGACAAGCCAACGACTGACCTAAAATCGCAGAACGATGGTGTCTCCGTTACTGTGTGTGTCGTCTGCTGTGCTCTTCACCTTGGTCAGCTCTCACCTGCCGACCACCAGGGCCATGGACTGCCCACTGGACGTAAGTGTGCCACTGTTCTTTGTTATCTGTGTGTGTGTGTGCGCTTGCTTGCTTGTTATAATTATATATATATATATAGTAATATTTGTAACTGATTTATAATCTTACTGAATCGCCTAGGATTATGTGGAAAGGAAGATGAATGTCCCGCCACACATACTGGTGACTGGAGATATTTTGATAACTTAAAATATTTTTTTTTTTTTTTTTACATTTGATTAATTTCGTTTAAAAGGGAGGGGGGGGGGGGGGGGCGGGTTTAAATGGTGAACAAATATGAAAAAAACCAAAAACAACATTAGATGAATTATAGATTATTTGAAATGAATATCGAAGTTCACTACAGAAATCTACTAAACTGACTTCGTAAAAGGGAAGCTGTTAATCTAACAAAAGAAACAACTGATAATGAATGCAAAAAGTTATAAAGAAATCAACGTTCCCAGTGACTTGTGATGACACACATTTTTGCAGGTAAGGCTTCATCAAACCTCGGTCAAAAATGATATGCAATGTTCTCTCTCCCCCCCCCCCCCCCCCCCCAATACTCTTTCGGTCCCCCTCTGACTTCACAAAGCCCTCCTCCTCTAAATTTGTTTTGTATTTTCTCGGCGCGCACACGGGTGTGTGTGTGTGTGTGTGTGTGTGTGTGTCTGTCTGTGTCTATGTGTGTTCAATTTCAATTAATGTATATTCACATTATGTGGTATTAGACATAAAAAGGCGGTGTGAGGGAGGGGGAGGGGGCGGGGGGGAATGATAAAAAAAGAAGAAAAAGTAATTACAACATTAACAACGATCTGGCTGAAATAATAACTTCCCAACTCTAAAACGTATAGGCATTTAAAAATATGAAGGGGCAAAAATGATTTTAAAAAGACGAAAAAGAAAGAAAGAAAAAAAAAAAAAGAAAGAAAGAAAAAGATTATTACAACCTAACTGGAGCATTCAACACAGATTTGAAAAAGTCAAACATTTTCAGCGACAAGTCCAAGATGTATCAAAACATTAAAGCAACAACAACAACAAAAACAATAATAATAATTATTATTATATTCATATAGCGCTGAACCTTGTGCAGAGACAAATCAAAGCGCTTTCGCACCAGTCATTCACGCGCATGCATAACTCTAAAACTGTAGAAACTAAAGACAAGGAAGGGCAGGTAAGGGAGGCTATTTTGGGAAGAGGTGGGTTTTATGACCAGACTTGAAAGAGCTGAGTGCAGAGACCTGAAGAAGCGAAAGATGAAGTTTCATTCCAAATGCAAGGTCCAGTAACAGAGAAAGAACGGCGGCCAACAGTCGAGTGTTTGAATCTGGGTATGCGTAAACAGAGTGGATCCGAAGCCGATCGTAGAGAGTGAGATGGAGTGTAGAGGTGAAGGCAGCCACAGAGATAGGAAGGGGCAGATTTGTCAATACATTTATAGCATAGCGTACTGATCTTGTACTTTATTCTGTGTGAGGCAGCGAGCCAATGGAGATGTTGCAAAAGAGGAGTGATGTGCTCAGATCTTTTCTTTCTGAGAACGAGTCGGGCAGCAGAGTTTTGTATGCACTGAAGGGACTGAATGGATGAAGCAGGCAAACCAGACAATAGAGAGTTACAGTAGTCAAGGCGAGAGAGAATGAGAGAAACGACAAGTCTAGATGCTGTGTCAGTGGACAGATATTTCCGGCGGACGGAACTGATGCGCCGCAATTGACAATAGCAGGATTGACATGTCTGACTGATAAATTTTTGCATGGACAGTGTGTTGTCAAGGACAACGCCTAGGTTCCTGACTGAACTGGAAAGAAGGACGGATGTACGGCCAAGTTTGATTGTGTCAATTATGATGGAAGAGTTTTTGTTAATCCCTATGATCATTGCTTCCATTTTGTCCACGTTCAGTTGTAGCTTATTTAGAGTCATCCAGTTTTGTATGTCCAGGAAGCAGTTGGATGTTTTTTGCAAGAGCGACGACAGTTTTTTAGCGCGATCACTCTTCTGGAGTTGAGTGTCATCAGCATAAGAATGATTACTATGGCGGTTGATAATTTTAGCGAGAGGAGCAGTGTACAGTGTGAAGAGCACTGGGCCTAAAACAGATCCCTGTGGGACTCCATGTTCGATTTTAACGGGTTCAGATTGGAAATGATCAACGACAGACTGGAATCGATCAGTGAGATAAGATTTGAACCAGTCCAGAATAGTGCCGTTGATACCAAATGTAAAATGAAGACGGGAAAGAGGGATTGAATGGTCTATCGTGTCAAAGGCGGCTGACAAGTCGAGAAGAGTGAAAAGGGAACATTTTTCCGGAGTCGGACGCTAGCAATAGATTATTCACGATGTGGAAGAGAGTGGTTTCGGTGCTGTGGTCAGCGCGACAGGCAGACTGAAATGGGTGGATGAGATTGTTGAAACAAAGGTGGTTGTTGAGCTGCTTCAGGACAACTTTTTCAAGGAGTTTGGACAGGAATGGGAGATTAGAAACTGGTCGAGAGTTTTTCAAAATGTTTGCGTCAAGGTTGGGTTTCTTCAGAAGAGGCCGGACGATTGCAGTTTTGAAGTGGATGGAAACGTTCCAGTGAGAAGGGAAGAATTGACAATATTGGTGATTGTAGGGAAAAGTTGTGAGACACATTGGGAAAAGACCGAGGCTGGTATAGGATCGAGCTCACAGGATTTTATTGTAATTTCTTTAAAGATTTCATGGACTTCTATTTCAGTCAATGGATTAAAGGAATGGAGAGGAGTGCCGTTGAATTGAGGATCAGGATGAGCAGGTTGGAAAGGCGTTTGGTCTAAGATGGTACGAATATTTTGGACTTTGTCGAAAAAGAAAGAGGAGAAGACACTGGGGAATTCAGATAAAGTGTAGGCAGAAGGAAGGTTTTTTTGGTTTTTTTTTCAGTACAAAGAAAATTTGACATGATAAAGAGATTTGGTGGATGTGGCATCGATAACTTGAGAAGAAAAGAAGTTTATCTTCACTGATGAGATCATATGTTTGACTTTATTTGTTTTCGGAATATTTGATTGCGGACTTTCAATTTTGTTGATCGCCATCGCTGTTCCAATTGGCGACATTTGCATTTTGCGAGTCGAATGTCTTGTGTGTGCCATGGGGCGGAAGGTCTGTCAGGCAGCATGCGGGTAGTGGGTAGTGCATGTTCAACCAGCAGTTGAGAGAGGACAGTGTTGTACGGGGAAAATTTTGGAAAGGCGTTAAGCAGCTTGAGAAGAAAAACTGTTTATGTTGATGGATTACAGGTTGCGACGAGTAACGGATTTTTTTGGTTCTTGTAGGTTTTGAGATATTAAGCGAGAATATGACAGCAGAATGGTCGGAAGAAAGTTTGTCAGTTACAGTCATTGACGCAATCATGGCATCAGTCACGTGCGATGAGCCAGTCCAACTTATGGCCAGATCTGTGTATTGGTTCTGTAACGAGCTGAGAGAGAGAAAGAATGAGTGGACAGAGATAGACATAGGCGTTTGACATCAGTGGAAGTTTGTCGAAATTAAAATTGAAATCTCCGAGGATGATTAGTTTTCCAGAACGAATGTTGTAGTAATCAAGTAGTGTTCGGAACTCAACGTGAAACAGAGAAGACGTTGGGTTATTTTTACGACTATGGGGACGACAGAGACAACAGAAGATGATTGAGTGACTGGGGATATTGAGAGTACCTTCGAGCATTTCAAAAGTGTCATGTGGAAAGGCGTGGTTATGGGAGAAGGAAAGGGAAGACTCCAAGATGTCTCTATAGACGGTGACGATGCCACCTCCACGAGACAGTCGAGGAAGTGACTTAGTTTTGTATCCAGGGGGGTCAGTTGTTTCAGTCTGGGTTCGTGACCTTGTGATTTTAGCCAGGTTTCGGTGAGAAATATGACAAAGTTATTTTCAAAATATAATCAGAAATACAGTCAGTCTTTTGATCAGGGCAGACAGATTGAGCATTGAAGTCAAACAACAACAAAAAAGAAGGACAACAAAAGAAGTTATAGCAGCAACCCAATTGGACTATTTAAAAATGCTTTTAAAAATCGAACAATTGAAGTAAAGAGTCCAATATTTCTTGTACCGGAAAAGATGCTAGTACAGGTATATGACATTTTAACATGTCGCAAGTAAATTATGATCGCTTGTTATAGGATTACCACACATACAGGAAACACTTTTTATGTATTTTGTCTCGAAACAGTTCAGTTTCCATCTGCAGATCAATGATGCAATCTGCCTTTTACTGTAACTGTGTTGTTCATGTTTACCAACAATTCCATAAATATCATTTATTTCTTCCTGTAAGTTTGAACAACCTATTTTCCTTTCTTCTGACTGAAAGTATGATCGCTGGATCTGTTCTATTATACTGTAACATTCTTGCAATGAAACTGGAAGAGATAAACATGTTGACTCAGCTGATCCCTTTGCTCCTTTTTTCGCCAAGATATCAACCTTCTCATTATATAAAAAAAGGCCACAATGCGAAGGAATCCAGATAAAAGTTACACTAATACCCCTCACTGTGTGTGTGTGTGTGTGTGTGTGTGTGTGTGTGTGTGTGTGCGAAAGTAGTATGGAAAGGCACCATCACCTCTCATACAGTACCGGTGCCGGATCGATCATCAATACGGATACCGATACGGATATGGATCGACCAGCATAAAGGCGGATCAGTCAGAGCGACTGATTAAGGGCAGACCTTGACAGATCATGATGTCTTACCCACTCAAGCTCCGAAACTCATCAACGAGCCTCGGTTTAGAAAACTGGCTAAGCTAGGGATAGGAGATGATATGGCTGAGGTAGAAATGAGTAAAAACGAAGTGTGTTGGTCTCCTTTCTTGCAAATTGGTAATTTCATCCAAAAGTACGCAAAACTTCGAATGTAGAATTTTTTACGATTTTATGAAAAACACCGTGGACAGAATAGATTTCCAAGTGAAATGGATACTTACTCGCTGTACATGGCTCCCACCCGAGAGAACTTCGATGATGTCGTCTGAACACATCTTCTTATAAAAAGAAACTGCGTATAATGTACACAGAACGTCAACTAGAAACGACATAACCATTTCTAAAAAAACAGTATTCACACGTTCTTCTCACATCTTTTCAATCACCACACACACAACGCGACTCATACCATTATTTCCTGGTCACACCACGTCCTCTCAATGGTTCCTCTGGAGGGCTTCGTTTTCTTCTGCTTTATTTAAGAATTCGTCCAACTCTTCCTCGGTGAGGATGAAGGCGACAACATCGTTATTGTAAGCGAAAACAGACCGAAGCGAGACAAACTTTAACATCTCTAGTCGCACCTGTTATAGATCATGCATTGTGGTTCAGTACAGATCGTGTAAAACGGGATCACAAAACGGGAGATGTATGGCGGAGCGCGTGTGGGAAGTGTTTGAAACGGGTGTTAAAATCATGCCAGTCAATGTGACAGTCTACAAGTTCAAGAACAAAGATCAGTGATTTTTCTGTGTATTTGACTGATTATTTGTCATTGCGTTACTGTTTAATTATTGGATTATTAGTGAATTATTGAGAGGGCTCAAAGCTCCCAGGGAACATCACATAAGGAGCTGTAGTTGTCAACAAAATAAACCTTCTACGTAATGATACCCAGATACACCACTCCACTGTCTAAGAGGGGACAACCTGACTAAAATCCCCAATCCCATGGCTTTCATACAGTACCACAGAGATGAATGGCTGTTGGGTTAAACAGTCACTAACTGTATGCAGTCTGGCCTTTGGGTGACACCAGCTGACGGACCCCACACAGGTGAACATCCATTGCCCTTCCCTGATAAAAGGCTCTGTCAGGGCGACCGAATATTTTCCCTCACCACGTAAAACACCCTTCCATGGATACTAACAAAACTCGGTCTCGCGTGCACCTCGGGGATCAGCTGCATAGCACGAGACATAAATTCAGATCCCCAAAACCCAAAACAGGCATGGCAAAAGAGGTGGGAAAAGATCGTGCTTAGGTGGCAGAATGACAAAAGAAAAGCGGCTGTCAAAGAAATTCTTTAGAATCGGCAGTTGGAATTGCTCCAGCGCGAGAATGAGAATTTCAACAATTGAGAAATTAGCATATGATTTTGACATCTTATGTCTCCAAGAGACCAGGACAAGTGTAGACAGATAAATAAACTTAGAGAATTTCTCAGTCTTTCAAAGGCATGAAGGGAGAGGAGTAGCAATCATACTAAACAAAAATCTATAAAAAATAAAAATAAAAAAAAAAGAAGAAGAAAAAAGTTTCCGCCATAAATCTAGAGAAATGGTGTAGCGACTCATGTGAACTAGTGCATCTTGAAAAACCTGACGGAATTCACAAAACCATCATGCTAATCAATGCCTATGTTCACCCAGGAACCTGCACAACAAAAGCGGATTGGGCCTTTTTAGAGGAAACAGAGAACGAATTTGGAGACTCTGTCATTATCTGTGGAGACCTTAATGCAAGATCGAAGTTATGGGACCAGCGGAACACCAACCCACAAGGATTTGCACTTGAAGAAATGACAGGGGAAATTCTTCTTAGCCCATTAACAACAACAACCCCAACTCGCCTTGGAACAAGACAAGGGGACAGTGACAGTGTGACCGACATTGCTCTAACATCTCCAAAATTCAGAGCAGGAATGAATGTAGTTCGCTACTCAGACATCAAGGAGCTATCCGAAGAAGACAGAAGCAAACTTTTCAATCTGTATCAAAACAATTTCCACAATGGACATGTGCTGGAGGACTGGACACACAGCTTCTTAAAACCCATACCAAAACCGGGAAAGGACCATCGTCAGGTAAGCGGCCACTGAATCCTAACCATGCAAAACATTGCTGGAAAGCTCATGGAATGCATGATAGCCAGGAAACTTGCAAGGGATCTTGAACACAGGCACATTCTCCCTTAAAATCAAGGTGGTTACAGAACAGGCAAGTCCACATGGGAAAATGCGGCTGCTTTCGCATATGAGGTATATGAAGGATTTCAAAGAAAAGAAGAAACACCAGCAGTGGCAATCGACCTTAAAGATGCTTACAATAAAGTCCAGTTTGCGCACCTCATGGAGCTGCTACTAAAGTATGGAGTATGTTTGACACTGACAAGATGGATAGCAGCAGCACTTCAGGAAAGAACTGTCGTCTTACGCCTCGGTGATTGGATGTCTGCACCTTTTAAACTTTACATGGGACTGCCACAAGGGTCTCCACTCTCTCCTGCCCTCTACAACGTCTACACGAAAGGCCTTGCAGACTTAAACAACAATGGAATAGCTCGGGTGCTTACTCTTGCGGATGATGGCCTGGTCTTCAAAACTTCGAGAGATGCTCAGGAAAGAACTAAAGCCGTCCACAAACAACTGAACAATATCGCTCAATGGTGCAAGGACACAGGATCTTCCATCAGTCCAGCGAAAGCCCAAACGTTGCTGTGCACCCTCAACAACAAAACCGCGAGCAAATCACCACCACCTGTGTCATTCGACGGAATTGAGATCGAGAAAGCCGAATGCATACTCTACCTAGGGATACAGTTCGACAGGATGCTGACCTTCAGTAAACATATGGAAAATATTGTTCTCAAATGCAAAAAGGGTCTTTCAGTCTTAAAGGCAATGGCAACCAAAGGTATTGAACAAAGCCACCTCTTCTTGCTGTATCAATCACTCGTCCTCAGTGTGATCGACTACAGACGTGGGCTAACAGCACCGTCTCAAAGCATCCTCCTAAAATTAGAAAGAGTTCAAAATGAAGCCATGAGACTGATCCTTGGAACAACAAAAGACACGCCTACGGCAACCATGCGATACCTGCTTGACCTTCCTTCAGTGCAGGCCAGAAACAAGTTAGAACAGGTTAAGACCTACTTCAGAGCATTCGAAACCCACTGCATGATACAGTCAAGGAACCAAAAGGCAGCCGTCTAGGACCAGGAAGATCATGGATGGGGCAAGCAGAAGACACAATCCAGCCAGTATGTCGACTACAAGACCTGAAAGAAACAAAAGAATGCGAGGAAAACCCCGAAAACCTCAATCATCTATTCAACATAGCCATTTCACCCACTCTAGGAAGACATTGTCAGGAATGGCCAGAAGGCAAAACTGAGGCAGAAATGAAGCTACTCATAGAAGAAAACAGTAAAGAAGAGGATATCATCATATAAACAGATGGTTCAGTCACCAAAGACCAATCCGGTTGGGGATTCACTGCGAAACAAAATGGAAAAACAGTTATGGAAGAGAATGCTGCCTACAAAGTCACAACCTCCAGCCTAACGATGGAAGTTGAAGCTGTGACACATGCTCTCCAGTAGCTATCATCTATCCATATGCCCGGAAACCAACATACCATTATTCTAACGGACTCAGTGAACCTCATATCTCATAAATTGAAAGCAGAATGGGAAGCCCAGTGTGGCATGAGGTAATGCGCAACTTTTAGATTAAAAAATGTACATGGTTATGCTGTCTGGGACATGCGGGTGTTAATGGAAATGAGCGAGCTGACAGACTTGCTGTAACGCAACAACAACGAACGGCCTACATCTAGGAAAATCGGAAATCCTCAGAGAAGTCAAAGAATACCAAAAAGAACAGGTACAAGGCCGTCACACCATCGGTCGCTTCAAAGAAATAACGATAGAGAGAGGGAGCGGCCGAAAGTCTAGCATGAAAGGTAGAGCATGATGCTTTGCAAATCAAACGAATATCGGCATCATTTCCAAACTAATATTGCGCAAATTTCTCTGTGGGCTTTTCCAAATACAATAGACTGAGCAATACGCTAAACGCCATGTTCCTGGCATCAGAGATCTTTTCCCACCCCTCTTGCGGCCAATCAGTGGCATCCTCTATGTGTGTGTGTGTGTGTGTGTGTGCGAGAGAGTGTAAGTGTACACATGTGTCAGGAGAGCTCTGTGCATGTGCGTGTGTGTGTGTGTGAGCGCGATCATCATTTTCAAAAGCACATCCCCCCATGCATACATGAACGCACACACTCATACACACACGCGCCCTGCGCACGCACACACACTCAATGACTCACTCGCTCATACATACACAGGGAAATAAACCTAGACAAGACAAGAATCTTTATTCTGAGGAAAATTGCGCGCGCGCGCACACACACACACACACACGCACACACGTTATAAAGCAAATGGTAACTGCAAATACAGATATACAAATGTATTGACAGATATGCACATAGCAGTGAAAGTGAAACATCCAATTTACAAAGGAAACATGATTACTTATGCATGCAATCATGAATATGCAGTACCTAACTGGACGACGTTGACGACGTTGGTCAACAGCCTATATAATCACCTGTCAGTCGTTTACTGTTTGAGTGATAAAATCGCGGGGACTGAAAGCATCTGGCCTAGTGACATGACTGAACATGCTTCCATATCAGCAATAGTGCGTGTGTGGAGTAGTATGCAGGTACATCAAACAGAGCTTAGTGGACGTTCTTATCGGGCTCGAACTGACCTGTCGGTTTGAAAACGTCCGTCATGGCGCAAATAGAGGTGTGAACGCCTCAGCATTAAGTCGTGTATGAGGTGGATAAGCAGGTAGATCAGAGCTATGGACTCCGTCTTATCAGGCTCGATCTAATCTGTCAACTTGACAACAGACTTCACAGCACACTAGAGGGTTGAATGCGCATCGTGAATGGGATGTGTAAGAAGATTAAAGCCAGATCCTCGATCTTATCGGTCACGGCCTATCAGTGCCTTCGCGTTACTGACCCTCCATGCTTTATTACTCGCCGAATGCCTCGGAGATCTATGACATCAGTGGATAGTGGTCACCGACTTAGCACGGTTTGGTGGTGTGTCCATCGAGATCGATGATGACCATCGTTGTCATCCAGCTGGGGGATGGCGGGAGGGTGGTGGTGGGGTGGGGGGGAGGATGCTCATGAATCTAACTGTGAATGCGCAGATGGCTGAACAGTCCAATCTGTGCACGAAATGTTCGCTGACAGTTGGGGCAGACAAAGACAGGCATACCATTGTCAGGGAGCTTGTTTGCCCGTGACTTTCTGGCCTGCCTCTTCTGAACAGCTGCAGCAGTCCTGTTGGCCTCGCACAACTTGGCGCCTTTGTGCACGGCAGCGCGCCATTTGTCACGGTCCACTGCAGATTCCTCCCAGGAGTCAGGGTTGATATCAAACGCTTTCAGAGAGACTTTCAGAGTATCTCTGAAGCGCTTCTTCTGACCTCCGTGTGATCTCTTCCCTTGTTGCAGCTCGCCATAGAAGAGCCTTTTGGGCAGCCGATGGTCTGGCATGCGCGCCACGTGTCCAGCCCAGCGAAGCTGGGACTTCATCAGGATGGTGAAGATGCTGGGAAGGGTGGCTTTTGCGAGCACCTCTGTGTCTGGGGTCCTGTCTTGCCACTTGATGTTCAGTAGCTTCCTGAGGCATGTTGTGTGGAAGTGGTTCAGCTTCTTGGCATGTCGTTGGTACACTGTCCAAGTTTCGCAGGCGTACAGTAGTGTGGGGAGAACTACTGCTCTGTAGACCTTTAGCTTGGTCTCAAGACTAATGCCTCTTCTGTTCCAGACATTTGCATTCAGTCTACCAAAAGTTGCGCTTGCTCTTGCAATCCTGACATTCACTTCATCGTTGATGGTCACATTTCGTGACAGTCTGCTGCCAAGGTATGTGAACCGCTCCACCGCACTGAGTCTCTGACCGTTGACAGTGATGTTGGGCTCAACGTAGGGTTTCCCTGGGGCTGGCTGATGGAGAA